>NC_056732.1:994989944-995289944 GCF_019279795.1 Protopterus annectens | reverse complement strand
CACAACATAACACATGCACTCAGGTCACTCCACAGCAAGTGCAGGACTGGCTCCAGCATTGTCCATGCTGGTGCGTACACCCTCAGACGTCCCTCCCTGGACCACATGACATGATACATAGAGGAACTCTCTGATCATGTAGCCCAGGCCAGTATGACCCTGACCTTGTCTAGCATTTTACACTCACCAAGTATGATGTCACAGTATACCAACAAACTGATTATGTTTAAGAGTTGGCTAACATATTGTTGTCATTCACAGGGGATACAGTGTCTGTCAGCCTGGGGTGACATGCTTGACATGCCACGTAGCTTCCCTATGGACAGCTTGCACCTGTCTCTCTTGGACTTTCGAATACTGGCTAAGGCAGTTGCTACCACCATACTGCCTTTTTTAAGTGGGGCTCAAAAGACAAACCCACCTCAATAGACATTACAGAGTACATGACACTGAGGGTAATGCTGCTCAACACCAGATGTGTTACCCTTAAATTGCGACCACTCAGGAATCTCCTCAGTATGGGCAACAGCGGTATCTGTGCACTAACAGACACCTGGTTCAGGCTCCCAAATGCACACCAGCACTACCAGGTTATATTTCATACCATACTTTCTGACCACAAAACTCGGAATGGCCAACACAAATAGGGGGAGTATCCATATACTTCACAGATACACATACCTCTGGGTTGGTAGCACTGCACAAAGCATCACAGACCATACATATGCACCTAACATTGTGCATATCTGCCTTTTGGTTTGTTGCCTGCTACAGACCACCCTCCCAAACTCATGAACCACACTCAGCTTTCCTGGGAACACTGGACAATATGAAGGTCTCCCCAAACACCATTATATTGGGTGACTTCAAATACCCACACATTGACTGGGGATAGTACTCAGGCCCCAACACCCTCGCCCAACAGTTGCTACTATTTGTACACTCATATGCTATGGCACAACCGGTCACCACACCCACAAGAGGGGACAACATATTGGACATGATCATCACCAACATGGGGACTCTATGTTCCACACCTGAGATATACCCCTCATTGGCAAGGTCAGAACATACATTTATCTCACTGGACATCCATATCCCGTCCACACAAACATCCTGGGTAATCTTGGTGAACTTCTCAAAAGCAAACGTCACACTTCTCCAAACCAAGGTGGTATCCTTCAGAGACCCTGGGACAGTGGTAAGTATGGCTCTGACTGCTGAATCCTTTACATACACATTCTATGGACACCTAGTGGACTGCATGGATTGTGCTATCCCATATAACAACTGGACTCACTCCTCCAATGGCAGGGGACCTGTCTGGTAGACCCCGGCCATTAATAAGCTATACAATGAAAGGAGGATGCTACTGCATGATAGAGCACAATCCCAGACAGGGAAGGCATCTGTGATCTGTACTACCAGACAGCTACAATCACTCATGTATTTATGTCAGGCCTGCTTCTAATGGACAATTGCACCAGACACATTGGACACTCACAAGGCCTTCTTCAGTTAATTCAGGTACCTGGGTGGACACTCACTGATATGCTGTGAGTTACTGCATACTGACTAAACATACCCTGAACCCACAGACATTGCCAACATCCTGGAAAACAAGTTCAATGCAGATGTCCCCCCATCCCCCCAAAGGAGCTACTGTCCATCCCAACAGAGTGTAACCTCCCTGACATCACAAATAAACAGGTGAGTGCTGCCCTCCCCACAGCGGACAACACAGCATCAATGGGACCAGACAGTGTCCCGGCCTGCGTCTTACACAGGCTTCATGACAGACGTAACCCTCACATTACGTCACTGTTCAATATCAGAGTTACTGCAGGATATGTACCCACGGAATGGCATACAGTGATAGTGGTCCTGCTTCACAGAGTTGCTGCCACAACAGACCACAGACAATATCGGCCTATAAGGCTAACTAGCCTGTTCTGCAAAGATATGGAGTGTATTGTAATGGGACTCATACAGATAGACATTGGGAACCTACAGACACTGGGTCCTGCACATTTCAGCGTTGTTGTGGGCAGATCTTGCCTCCTGGACCTGTTCGTATTCTTTAAACAGTTACCATGTCCATCGGTGTAGGGACGGTTGTCCACACAGCCTGCCTGGACCTTGCACAACCCTTCGACACAATACCCCACTCGGCCATTATGCATAGGCTCACCGGCGTCGATATCGACACATATCTCACACGATGGATTGCTACCTGGATCAGGGATAGCACCCACATGCTCAGTATTGCAGGTGCCATGTCTGACTATACACTAGTTACACATGGCATCACACAAGGCTCAGTCCTGGGGCCTCTCTTGTTCAGTATATATTTGTGTGACGTACGGCTAACACAGGAGGAATATGGCTGACCATGTTCGCAGATGACTGCAAACTGGGTGCCATAATCAACTATCCAGCTGGCACATGCATACTCAAACGGGGTCTCACAGAGATAGGATGACTGGTGCCTGAGCCATGGACTACAGCTAAATGCCATTAGTTGCATAGTCATCCCCTTTGGGAATAACAACATGCCCACACATTACCACATAGGTAGTAATCCATTACATACGGTAGTAGTTGTTAGGGGTTTGGGGACACAACTTGTTTGTACTCTTGCCTTTGACAACCATGTTGCCAAAGTGGTTAGACAGAACTTCTGTATAGCCCACCTTATCCCATATGGTTTCACATGTTGATCAAGTGAGGTCATTGTGCCCCTATACTCATCACGACCATGCTTGGTTACAATGCCACATTTGGGATGTATCTTACCCGACACCTGAAGCAACTGTAATGGCCACAAATGTTCCACAACAAGCAGATGTAGGGACTCACATGGATGCCCTGCACAGTTCAGATACAGTAACTCCTGCTCTGCTCAGTCTCTTACCACCTACACGGATGTGTTGTGTGCCTGTAGTTTAAGGAAATATCTGACCCAGATTTAATGGACATGCTCCACCTCAGGATATCTGACTCCATTGGAGCTACACACTCCAGGGACATATACCTCAGCACAGATGTTAATAGGACATGCTGGAGGGACAGATTTTTATCCCAGAGGCTCCACTCACTTCGGACTGTAATCCCAGTTTTACATGGGCAGAGCCACCCACTGACCACCTACAAGAGACATCTTGAAAGTGGATGGGTGATCGTATGTTTACCCATGAGATATCTTCTGGGTCCCTGCTAGACAGAGGCACAATACACTAAACATAAATGGGCTATCTTGTGTGACCTACTATTCACAGGCACAGTGTTCTACTTTTACAGGGTTGCGAAAGCCAAACACACTCTTGCTAGGCTTGTACATGCCCTAGGGTGGATAGGCTAGTATCGACATCTGAACCTATGGTAATGTTCAGGACGCACAATGTTTATTGCTGATATTGTTTGCAGGTTTTATCATCTTTGCTTTCCCACTTTCTATGAACAACTTAGGTATCTGCAGAACATATTTGATTATGACAGGGTTCCACTATATTATATATGTGTCTGTTGTCCTATAACTGTGTGCACAGGGCAGTTTGCTGGATAGTGAGAGGTTTCTGGGTTAACACATGCAACTGCCTGATATGAATGGCCCACTGCTGTACTCCGACATGGCCTAAGTGTGTGAGCATGCCCAGTTCAGACTGTCAATGTTCTGTTGCCTGACATTTGTCTCATTTATTCGTGTGTGAGCATGTCCAGTGTGACCTTTCAGTATGTTGTTGTCTGAGGTCCACTACAACTTTTGATGTATGTGTACATGTCCAGTATTAACATTTCTACTGTGTGTGTTGAAAGTCAGGTTCTATTCTTAATGCGGGACTCACCTTTGTGTCATAACTCAACAGGGATTATGCTGTGCCTGCAGGGTTTCCATGGAATACTTAGCATTGACTTATCAACATTTCTTCATACAGGCTGACCCCTGCAATACTGTCATGGCTTAGTGGTTCAGTGCTATGACTACAGTGCACAGTATCCTGGGTTTAAGGCCCATTACTGCTTTATATTTTCATACTGAGCAGACCAGACTGCTTAAGGGCCAGTAGAGCAAATATGAGCATGTTGCCTTTTGTTCAGCTATGCCCTACTAAGGTTCATAGGTTCATAGGTTCATACTAGGCTATCTGCCCTAAGGCATTTACAAGCCTCGCCAGAGTGTGTTTGGCTTTCACCACCCTCTGAACTGATTTTACTGTGCCCTTTTTAAGGTTAGTTTACTGTGCCTCTGTCTAGTAATGACACCAACATAATCCCCATGGTAAACCTATGATCTCCCATCCACTCGTCAAGATTCCTCTTGAAGAGAGTCATTGAGGGGCTCTGCCTAACATGGACTGGGATTCTATTCCAGAGCAAAGGGAGCCTCTGGGTTAGGAATCTGTCCCTCCAGCATGTCCAATTAATTTTTGTGCTCAGGTTCAAGCCCCTCAAGCATGTAGCTATACGAGATTTGGATTTTCTGAGGTGGAGCATGCTCATTAATTCCGGGTTGGACATGGCTTTATACGTTAGGCATAGATCGCCTCTAAGTAGGCAGTATGCAACTGAGTAGAGCTGTAGTTTCTTTAGCCGAGCAGCATATGGCATCTGTTTGAGTCCCATGATCCTCTTTGTGAGGTACTTTTGGGGTCTTTCTAGTTGCTGCAGGTGTTAGGTAAGGTACATCCCAAATGGGGCATTGTATTCAACTATGGGCCTGATGAGGGATAAATAAAGGGGCACAATGACCTCCCTCGATGTAGATGTGAATCCTTTCATGATAAGGTGGGCTATATAGAAGGTCTTTCTAACCACTTTGGCAATGTGGTTGTCAAAGGGGAAATTACTGTCAACTTGGTTCCCCAGGTCCCTAATTACGTCTTCCATACTTAATGGATTCCCGCCTATGTGGTAATTCGTGTGCACTTTTTTTTTGCCAAAGCATTTAGCTTTAGGCCATGGCTCTGGCACCTGTTATCCATCTCTATATGACCCTTTTGGAGGATGCTTGTGCCAGCTGGAAAATCAATTATGGTGCCCAGTTTGTAGTCATCTGCAAACCTGGTCAGCCACAGTCCTCACATGTTAGCCTGTACCTCCAAAAAATATATGCTGAACACAAGAGGTCCCAGGACTGAGCCTTGTGGGACGCCACTTGTAACTGGTTTAGAGTCTGACATGGCTCCAACAATTCTGACTATGTGGGTTCTGTCCTTGAGCCAGTTTGCAACCCATCTTATGACATAGGGGTTTATATTTAAGCTGGAGAGCTTATCTATGATGCCCAAGTGGGGTATTGTGTTGAAGGCTTTTGCGAGGTCCAGGTAGGCTGTGTGGACTACCTTCCCCTCATCAATGGCCTTGGTGACTGTTTCAAAGAAATCAACCAGGTTTAAGAGGCAAGATCTGCCCTTAACAAAGCCAAATTGGGTAGGATCCAGTGTCTGTAGGTCCCCAATGTCTTTGTTTATGAGTTCCTTGATGATCTTCTCCATAGCTTTGCAGACTGGGCTAGTCAGGCTTATGGGGTGATAGTTTCCAGGGTCCGTAGAGGCACCACCTTTGTGGAGTGGAGCCACTGTTGCTGTATGCCATTCTTTGGGTACATATCCTGTAGTAAGGCTGAGATTGAACAGCAGCTTTAAGTGGGGGTTTAGCTCTTCTTGGAGTTCATGTAGAATGCAGCCTGGGACACCATCTGGTCCCATTGATGCTGTGTTTCTTGCTTTGGAGAGGGTGGCTCTCACCTGAGCATCTGAGATGTCAGGGAGGCAGCACTCTGCTGGGATAGATATTTGCTCTTTAGGGGGAGAAGGGGGGGAGAAGTTTGCACTGAACCTGTCTGCCAGGATGTTGGCAATGTCTGTGGGTTTAGTGTATTTATTGTAATTTTGGACCAACTCTGAGCATATCTGGGAGTTGCCACCCAGGTTCCTAACATAACTAAAGAAGGCCATGTGATTATCTTTAGTGTCCTGTGCAATTTTTCTCTCGAAGCTGGCCTTGGATGATTTTATGAGGGATCATAGTTTTTTTGCTAGTACTGATCAGAGATGCGTTCCCTTTTAGGGATTTTGCTCTATCATGTAGTAGCATCCTCCTTCTGTTGTACAGCTTATTTATGGCTGGGGTCCACCAGGCAGGACGCCTGCCTTTGGATGATTAGGTCTTGGTTTTGTTTGGGAAAGCATGATCCATGCATTCCTGAGGGTGTCCATAGAATGCGTTTATAAAGGGTTCTGCAGTTTGAGCCGTACTTTCCACTGGCCCGGGGGCCTTGAAGGATTCCACCTCAGTTTTGAGAAGTGTGACATTAACTTTTGAGAAGTTTTTCACTGTGGTTTTCTGGGCTGTGGGTGGGATCGGGATGTGGATATCCAGTGGAATTGATTTATGGTTCGATCTTACCAAGGAGGGGGAATACCTATGGTATGGAGCATAGAGTCCCCATGTTGGTGATGACCAGGTCCAGTATGTTATCCCCTCCTGTGGGAGTGGTGACCAGTTGTTCCATAGTATTTGAGTTTATAAATTCTAGGAACCTTTGGGCTAGGGTGTTGGGCCTTGAGTACTGCTCCCAGTCAATGTTTGGGTAGTTGAAGTCACCCAATATAATGGTGTTTGGAAAGACCTTCATATACTTAGACCCAGCTTGTCCAACATTGCTCAGTATTAACCAACATTGCTGGACGTTGCCCAGTATTACTCAACATTGACCACAGTTGTGCTAGTTGGTGAGTGTGATTTTCTTTACATATACTACATGGTGGTAAATGCTGTTTAGCACTGCTTTATATTACTTAACACATGTCAATCATACTTCAGGTGGTGCTGCAGGGATGGCTATGTCGGATGCACATACTACACTCCCTATACATGTTTGGAAGAAGGTGGTGTCAACTTAGGCATCCCTTTTAGTATATGTGCGAGTCAGAGAGAGGTATCATTCTCAGGGTTCCTACTGAGCCAGTTTATGTGCTATACATTGCCTCTTTGCCAAGCCCAAAGCATACTAGGCAATCCTCCTTCTGCCTACTGGGGCAGGCTCAGGTTGTTCCTCCTCCAAGTCACGCTCTGCCTGTGATGGCCTTGGCAATGGTGGGGGGCTGTTTGGTCCAGGCCTATGCTGGTCCTGCTGCAGCTGTTTTTGCAGGATCATATTATGCAGCATAGCACATACCATGACTATTTGGGTACATGTAGTTGGTGAGTACTGCAAGGCTCCACCAGATGTGTCCAGGCACCGGAACCGTGACTTGAGCAGCCCAAACACACACTCAATTACATTTTGTGTTTGTGCATGTGCCTCATTATGGCGTTCCTGTTCAGGTGTGTGTGTGTGTTTCTGATGGGTGTCATCAGCCATGGCTCCAGTGCATAGCCAGCATTCCCCACTAGGTGACCATGTGGGATGTCCCCACTAGCAAATGTCTGGTACAGCTGTGTCAGATGCCAGATATGGGAATCATGGTAGCTTCCAGGGCAGCCAGCACACACATTCAGTATTATGCCCTGGGCATCACACATGACCTGGCAGTTGATGGAGGGGAAGCCCTTGCGGTTGAAGTAGACCCTACCCTGCTCACCGGCTGGTGCTTTGATGCGTATGTGTGTGCAGTCTATTGCACCCACTACCTCTGGGTATTCCACTATTTGCTGGAAGAGACGCATATTGCTGGCCAATTCCTCATGGGAATTGGGGAAATATACATGATCACCGACATGTGCTGACATGGCATCCAGGAAAAGCAAGTCAGCACTGCTCTGACTATGAAAGAGTTACTTTAAGTAACATCTGTCATGTGACCACTTGTGCTTCATTTAAATTCCCTTTGACTTACAGAGTGCATTTGTCTGAAGAAGTCTGTTTATATTAACAGACGAAAAGCGCTTTACACTTGGATTTGTTGATTCTTGTTTTTTGGCTTATTTTGGACTTTTTTTCCATCACAACATTGGTTTTTAAAGGACATTGATTTTATTAAATACTTGTTTGTGGATGCTGGCATTTTTCCTGAGCCGTTTTTCTTGTTTTTCACTGACTAAAACTTGCTTATTCTTGTTAAAACGTGTGCACACCAGCACAAACGCACTTACAACTGTTTACACAGCCTTACATATGCTTACTCCGGCTTACACGCGTGCACACACACTAACAAGCATGCACACTGTCTTACTCAGTTTTACTGGCGCGCACACGCATGCATGCATGCTCAGCAAGAAACTTTGGTGTTATCCATGGCATACACCTTCAATTTCTTTACTTTACCTAGTCTACCTGTTGACACACCTCTTTCAATGATATGCAAATGTCACCTGACACATGCCACTCAGCTCCAATGAGCTTCACTTCTTTCATACATGCCCCCCTCGTGATGTCACCTATCTTCTACTCTGTTTCTCCCCTTATCCTACGCCTACACTCCACTGACTGTGCTCATTTGCTATGTAAACTTGCGATTCACTATCCTAACCCTCATTTGCGTAGGATTGCCTACTAATGCTTGGTTACATCTCTTAGACTGAGCTTCCCCCCTTAGCAACCTCTACTCGGTAGCCATGTTGTCTTCAGCTTTCCATTCATTTGCATTGTAAATTCATATCAGCTATAAAATCCACATTTGTGGATCTTAATTATTGATTTTCTGGTTTTTAGGGCCCAGCGTGTTTGCACGGCGCTGTGCTACGCTTAAACCCCAGAGATCGGGATGAAAAAAAAAAGTTATTTTATTTTTATTTTGCATCACTTCACATTGCTAATGGACATATTTCTGGCCATTGGCATGCTTCCTCCTGTAAATGCATCCTTTTTTTGGAGTTGTCACAGCTCCGTTTTGCTATTTGCAGAACCGTACTCAGTTGTCAACTGAGTACATTTCTGCAAATAACACTACTCCTACTCGGACAGGTACGGGTTTCCTGGATTGCAAATTTACCTCATTTGCATAGCTTTCACCTGCAATTGAGGTAATTTGCATATCCAAGCCTTGTCCATGTAGGACTAGTTTAAGGAGCTCTGTTACACGCCCCTACTGGCTCTTCCTGGATCGCTCGGCGGACATATTGGCTGCATGGAGTCTTACTCTACTCTTAGACTCCGTGCAAGCCTTCGTGAATCCAGCCCATAATCTTGGTATACACTGGGCCAGGCTTCATAAAGCTCACTGAATCCAGTGCATTACATTGATATCACTGCAAAACCTGCAGATAACATTGTAATATGTTAATGTATGACAAGAAATTCAGACTAGCACAGTGCACAATGGAGTATCACAGGTACAATGCAGCACAATAGAAATGTGCAAGTAATCCATAATTAATAAGAAATGGTTGTCCAATCACGTTGTACAGTAGCACATTAAGGGAAAAATGATCCCAATTCAAGAATCCTGATAGTTGTATAGAAACAGAACAAAATCTGTACTGTAAGGTTAAGAACAACTAACAATGCCAACTATCCCAATGTAAGCTGCATGGCATTCGCAACATATATTTGCAGGAGTAGACACAGAAAGGTACAAGACAAATAAGGATATCTCTATATGTCATCCACAAACATATAATATGTGCTTTAAAGCTGCAAGGCTATTTGTAACATATATTTACATCACTGTAGTAAACTCTGAGACAACTATGGATATCTAAATAATATATGTACTGTTAAAATACATCATCTTGGACTCCGTAGATTTTCTAATAAAAAAATAAATAAATAAAGGTAAAGGGGAATCATGACCACATCACCAAAACTAACAGTTGCAAACAATGGGTTTGGCACTTGTGTGGGGAGCACAAGTAATGCACACACCCAATGAAAGTGGGAGATAGAAAAGAAGATGTGGTTTGGGTGAAGAAGTAGGACGTGCAAAATGGATGTTGGATTAGGAAAATCTGAGAGAAAGTCAGAGGGGCATGGGCAATGTTTATTTTTTTGGGGGGGTGAGAATTGGCCCCATTTTTTTTAATAAGAATAGAAGAAACGGTAAACATTGGGAAAGAGGAGGTGAAGATTATCACATCAGGTATATCCACAGAGCTCATACCACAACACAAGACAGACAAAGGTTGGAAAAAAAAACCCAGTAAGGACAGGTAAATTACACAGACAGCACACTGCACAACACAGGCAATGGAAAGTTGACAAACAGGGTGGGGATGCATACCAGTCATGGTGAAATGCAGAATAACTTATCTATCTATGGACAATCATGTTACAACATGTTGCAATCTCTGTGGCAGTCATACCCGCATGTGTATGAGCAATGGTAGCCATGTGTGCCAAGGTAATAAAGTAAGATCACAGTACACAATGGTTAAATGTACACATATCAGATTAGTCCATCTGCTGTGAATGTGTAAGCCAAGCAACTTCACAGATGAGCAAATGCAGGTCTAATAATGGTAGATAACTCCCAAGGACAGAAGCAAACCTACAACCGTGTATGTGAAAGACAAACAACCAAGCAAAGTGCCAAACAGAAGTACTACAGAAGAGCAACAAATGCTGTTACATAAACAAGTAGGTATACACAACCAAAATAAACATGTGACAGAATGTGTGTATGTTACACACATATGCCATGTGAAAGGTAACACACAGATGTAGACGTGTATGTATGACTGTCAGTGGCATAAATGGAATGTACATGAAATCAAGGTTAATACACATTCATACACCAATGTTGTTGTTGTTGTGTGTTTCGGCTTTTCCCGGTTAGGGGTCGCCACAGCGGAACTCCGGTCCGCTAATGATTGGCAGTTGATTTTAACATGCTGAGTTGCAGGCCCTAACACACAACCTTCAGCGAAGGTACGCCCATTCACGCATGTCTCCACAGAAGACGCTCTAGCTGAGAATCGAATGGGACAATGTCTTGCTGTGAGGTGACAACACTACTGCAGCACCACCACCGTGGATACACCAATGATATGTAATAATATCCATACTAAGTACGTGATGTTGATATTATGGCTATTTTTCAATTCATGTCTCCTGTCAAAACTGTTATAAACATGTGCTGTTGCTGCTACAGGTATGTCTTCAGTGATCATTCCTTATAAAAGTATTATCAGTTCTGTTTCACTGTAGTACATGTCTCTACTGTCTGTGGCCTGGCTATGGATCCTGAGGTTTACTCGGGGGTTCAATATGTACTTCAGATTATTTGTTGCAGTATTTGAATGTGACATGCAAGCAGGCACATGTGGCATAAGGCTTTGGGCCGTCATGAAATATAGATGTATTTTCAGGGGCTCCAATCCCACTCACAAACTGTAAATATATTACATGCTATGTTGATTCTACCAATGTTATGTATGAAGGCATTATTATTACTTGTAATATGTCACATTAGTATTACTGACAAGTGTCAAACAGACATTTTCAATGCACTGGTATGCAAAATGTTTATGCTGACATATGCTGTTCACAGAATGAAATGCATAAATGGGCTCAAACATGAATATTAGCATGTGCTTATCACTGTCTTTCAGATGACCAACTGTCCTAAGGGTGATAACTCCCCCCCCCCCCAGGAAAATAACATCATAATTGATGCTGTCCGTCAACATGGAAGGAAACTCCTAGGCTATTCTGGTGATACTGTTTGGAAAAATGAAATCTGAACGGACCTCACCAACATGATCAATGCAGTTGCAGGCCACAGCTGATCCTGCGAGGCCTGTAGTTGATGCTGCTTGGACATGATTCTTCGTGCAGCCAACAGAGTGATGCAGTATGAGCCATGCATTTTCACATGCAGACAGACCAGGTATATTACAACAACATTGTCATAGCTTTCATCAATGTGCAGCATATGTGATACCTGGCATTTTTGTCACTATTTGTCAATACAGGCCATCTGGTATACAGTACATTTGCAATGTTCATTATGTGAGTATTTGCAGCCAATATTCCTGTGTTGTATATGTGATACTGTCAGTATTATTTTTGATTAATACATGACTGTGCTGTGTTTTTCTTTACTTTAACACTGCAGGACCCATAGTGTAACCCACAATCTGTAAACAGCAGGATTTTGTCAGTAATATGTTATTACTTTTTATTTTATTTTATTTTTATTTTTATTTTACATTTGTTTACCGGGAAAGTCTGACTGGAACAAGGTCCATTTATAGCGGTGGCCTGGGGAGAAAAGCTCCATAACATAATGGTACAAATACAACAAATGACAAAAACATTTCTGTACAGAGGCATATATACAGTCAGAGCTCCATGTCATTATATGACAACACATAATCCACGAATGACAGAAAATGTCTATACAGTGGCATATATACAATCAAGGAGATTTTTCATACCTTAGTTTGATTTGAGCAAGCTTGGTATATAGATATCAAAACTTTGAATTTCCTATTGGTAGTACAAAGCATAAAAATGAAGGAATGGAATCTGGAAAATAATGCTATTCGGGAGATATGTCATAGTGTGAGAAATAGTTTATAGGATAGTAATTCTGATAGGGAGTACAGAATAGCTGAGGTAAGCAGTGAGGAGATGAGGTGTGGCAAGTTAGGAGGAGAGCAGAAATTACATATGTTTCATACCTGTCCTTGCTGCTAATCTTGTAGTTGACCTCCATTAATACTGTGTCCTTCTTAGTATTCAACGTCCTCAAGTGCACAAATGAGTGGTATGTGTATGTGTATGTTACACATTCTGTATGTTTTAACTGTGTTCACTTGGCTAGTGGTGTAAATGATGTGATCATTAATGCTGTTTTTTGTTCCCTACACTAGTTGAAGTTCATCCCAGTGCAACACCACCACCTTCCTATTAGTGTTCGCCAGGTTTGGTATTTTTGTGCATCACATGTGTCATGCATGTTGGTCATGTAAATAAGATTACATACATACTTGTATGTACATTCCATGAAATATACATACAGTAAACTGCAAGTGAAGTCATTAGTATATGTAAAACATTGCAGTGAGATATATATGCTATATGTCTCTGATATCCATCATGTGATGTAGGCACATTGTCCTGATCTGTGTCTTTGTATCTTGTAGCACATCAACTGTGTGTATGATCCAGCAGCCCATCCAGTAATCATGATGTTGTTCATGATGTGTCTTAGCAAGACAGCATGGCCCCTGCACAGAGGACCTTGAGTTGTTTGGAGAATCCATCAATGAGGTTCACAGTAATGTGGCAGTAGATGTAGCCTCAGATGTAGAAGTGCACTTGTCTAGCTATTCAGAGGATGCTGCCACCATGATCTTGAACAGGATGTGGCTATTGACCATCACACCACAATTGAGAGCACTGCTGATGGCAGTTCCACACAACAATCAGTAATAGGGCATCATGGTAGATGGAGGTGAGCAGAATGTTACACATGGCCAGGTTTCAGGCAGTGTATGTCTCCTGCTGCAGGCAAATGAATGATCACAACAAGACATTGTTCAAATGTCCATGCACTTGCTCATGCCACAGATCATGTGGCACACCAGCTACGTGTCATGCATGAAGGACAAGAGTGCAGACACAGTGAGGTTATGCCTGCATTGGCCATTCAGAGTTATGCTAGTTGTGGCATGGTCAGTGGGAACCATAGACTCTGCAATACTGCATCAGTGCCATACTACCACTACTAGGATTCTGCATTTCATGACTGTGCTCAGCAGATTACAACCAATGAGAGGCAGGTCACCTGTCTGCAGAACCACCATTGGTCATCTGGAATCACTGTCTGTGGTCCAACCTGCATACAGTTCTACTGCTGGCCCATTTGCTGAGGTCACACCAGTCACAAGGCCTTCAACTTGCAGTGATACTCCTTCACCAGTCACAATTCATTCAATTTTGCAGTCATACTCCTTCATATCAACATGGCATTGTTCCCCTATCTATGTCCATTGTGGGGCAAACAGGGCAAAGGTTATCTGTATGTGGTTGGGGCAGGGCGAACTATGGTATGAGACATCAGAGAGGTCACCCAAGTTTGCATTAGTGTGTCCAAAAGTGTAGTACTCATAGTTGGCTCATATCATTGCAATACCACTACACTATGATATGTGTTTTTTGAAATTAAAATTTCTGCATTATATTGTGTGCGATTAGTATTTTTTCATGTTATTGTATGCTAAAGATATGTATTTGCAGCACTGATGTGTGTCCCTTATTGTTTATCATACAGTGACACAACAAACTGAGTGTGTATGCATATCTGTGTCAGTTGAGTCCTGAGTTGATGATCCCTGTTTTGACACATGTGCATATGTTCATGTTGGAATATGTTATGATTATATTATGCATGATGCTCAGTGGGTACATCTAGTGGGTACTTGTCATTCAAAGCAATCTGTGTTGCTGGGGTGGGGCAACACCTGAACATTAACATTCAGTCTGTGTACTTATGTACCTGTGGCTTGTCATGACTCAAATATTTGGTCAGACTCTGCTGTGTTGCCTGGGCCTGCACTTGTGGTCATACCCTACATTGCCTACATCTGTGACTTGTGTCACCTATGTCTTGCTCCTCCTCCTCTGATACCTGTGGGATGTCTTCTTCAGACATTTGGGGTTCCTGAGGTAGTTCACCAACACCTGCAGCTAGAAGACCACCAAGTACTCTGGTTAGCATGTTTTGCAGCATGCCACATGCCATTATCATCTGTGCTGCCTTCTCAAGTGTGTATTGAAGGGCACCTCTGGATGTGTACAGAAATCTGAACCCAGTTATCAATACACTGAACACACTCTCTGTGGTGTTTCTGCCTGTCGTGTGTGCTCTATTGTAGGCCTCATGTGCAGAGTTTGAAGGAATATGGTACATGGTCATTAGCCTTGGCTCAAATGGATAACCACAGCCACATGTTGTAGGGAATTTTTGGTAAGAATAACTATTGTTGAGGGGGGTATCCTTAACTTGAATCCTGGCTATGTTCCTGTACTTACTCGGTAGCAGTCTCTCAGTTATTTCACCTTGCTGGAATGCAGCTCTGAGTCCACATCTCTCCAAATGGCAGCATCACGGAACCTTCCAGGGTGTGTTACCATGATGTTTGTTATGCTGCCATCTGCTGCACACACAACATGGCAGATGATGGATGGCCATCCTTTTCTGTTTATGTTTTTGTCTGTTTCTGGATGTACTGGTATAGGTATAGGTATAGGTATAGGTATATGTATGCAATCTGTTGCACTGCATACATGTGGGAAGTTTGCAGTGTTATAGAACTGGGCCATTACAGTTCTCTGATCCATGGGGGTGGATGTAAAGTGTATGCAGTCATCTACATTGTTGCACATTGCTTCCAGGAATTTTGCCAAGATATGACTGGTAGCTGTCTATGATACTCCCACACCATCCCCCATGTGTCTCTGGAATGTCCCAGATGTGAGTATACCCAGGCTGAGACACACTTTGGTTTCAAGTGGAATGGGTTTTCCTTACAGGGTCTGCACAGACATGTGTAGGGCACACACATGTTGCAGACAACCTGCACCAGTTGTCTGTCTAGCTGGTATCTGTCGATTATTTACTGGTCTGATAACTGGTTAAGTTGCAGCCTTACTCTGACTCTAGCTGGCTGCCTTCTAGGATGCACATCCACAGCCTCATTTATCTCTTGCATCACTGAAGCCTGTTGTGGTATATTAATAGCAGGTTGCATTTTTACATGATTTCTTTCCGTTTTACTTCTCATTTCACTGTACTCTGTAGTATTCACTTAAACTCCTTGGCATCATGAAAGTATGCACAGAGGATTTTAGAAAATGAGTTATTGTGGCTGTTTGTAATATTTGATTTGTGTTGTGTGCACGCAGTTGCACTGGAATTAAACAGGCATGCCCAGAATCCCTAATTATTCTATGCCGAATATTTAAGTACTTCCGGAACTGCGTCCGCAGCAGGTGCGCTGAAGTCTTCCTTCTGCATACTTCTGCAAACTTTACAGCATACAGCCCAATGATTTTTATATATCATTTGATAAGTAAGAAGCATTTTTTTGCTTTCCTGTCTGAATGATCCAATGCCTTTTGGGACTTGTCAATCACCCTAAAACTGTAAGTTAGAACAGGAAGATACAATTGTTTTACAGTTCAGACTTTGTTTCTAGATGTCAGGGCTGTTTTCAGTATTAATTTTGACCTTCTAGAATATTCCTTACTAAGTTTTGTTTCCATTTGTTCATGTTTTATTGTTGATCCTTCGCCAATTCCCAAATTGCTTTTGCAGATTTTTCAAGACCAAATGACATTCTTATATCATCTGAGAAAGTTTTGACCACTTGCAGTTGTGCTTTCAATTCCTCATCTGAACTATACAGTTTTAGATCAACCACAAATAGAAGATGAGGATTCTTTACATTTTGTTTTCTGGGAGCCAAATTGTAACCATGACCTAATCTGCTAAGTAGACAGCTTAATGGGTTAAGGGTAAGACAAAAGAGCAGCAGTGACAAAGTCACCATGGAATATCCCCCTTTGAAATTTTACCCCTGTGATAATAATTTGTCCTTTATCATGGCTTAGCTTCAAAATGGTTTGCCACTGTTTTATGGTCACTGTAATCTAATCAATCACTGTAGATTGATAATCTGTAAATATGCCTTTTAATATGATGGAGGGATGCTATCATATGCTTTTTGTAGTCTATCCATGCTAAACTTAGATTCATCCCCTTTTAACAGTTCTCCACTATGACTTTATTTAACAACAAATGATCCTTTGTTCCATATGACTTTCTTTTATTACCCTTTTGCTGTATTGCCATGATTGAGTTTTCTTCTAAATGGCTATAAACTCTGTCGGCATCAATTCCAGTATATAGTTTATACATTATCAAAAGGCAAGTTACTGGTCTATATTTTCTTGCAGGTTCACTCTTAAGGAGCAGTATCATTTTTCCTGTTGCTAACCAGATTGGTGTGTGCTTGAGATGTGCATATAAGTACTTCTTACTCAGGGCTAAATGTTTGCATAAAGATGTTAATACTTTTAGCCAGGTGTTAGATACTACATCCGGGCCTGGGGTTTTTCATTTAGGAGCTTTTCTTAACTTTGTTTCAATCTCTGGCCATTACTTCATACCATTTATATCCTGTATGTTTGAACTTTTTACTCTTTCTTTTACTTGTATCTATTCAGTATCTTTATTATATTCCACAAATTCCTTATAGATATTGTTTTCCAAAATGTGTCTATTTCTTCTTTGTTGGTGCTATTTCTATTCCTTTGCCTTGTTTCCCAGTTATGTGTAAAACTGGTTTGGGTCATCAATGAACTGCTTATTTTGCACTTTTCTTTTAAATTTATCTGCAAATCTAAGTTTATCTGCCTGTGCTATCTTTAGTATATTATCTGCAATAGTGTGCAATAGATCCTAGTCTATTCTGATACTGCGCATTGTTTTTACCAAGTCTATCTTTCTAAGTATTTTTGTTAATCTGTTCCCTCTTCTGTACTGTTCTAACAGTGACACTACTTGTCTTAACTGCTTTATAGTGTTCTCTATTCAATACTTCCATAATGGCATTTTATTTTTTTCACTTTCTTTCCCTTACTGCTCAGTGTTTTTGTGGTAAGACTTTATCTGTTATTAATTTAGCTATGCAGCAGTAAATCCTATTTACTTCTGTTATATCACATGAATTTCTGTTAATCGTCTTGATTACTGTATTCAGTTATTTTAGCAGACTTCTAACAGTTTGGATCCTATTGCCCTTTCATATGGGAACACACTGGCCTATCACTCCACAATATTGACTACATCAGAGTTACAACTGTTTCCTGCTCCTCTCCTTGCTGTGCATTTCCAAATAAATGTTTGTATTGGTTTCTACTGAAGGCTCCAGAGTATCTTCAAGTAGCAAGTGATTATATGCTTCCCGTTCCACCTGTTTCTTCTTACTTTGGGAACTCATTGTTTCATCATGCAGTAACACTACCAGACTTGGGTTTTCAACACTAAATCCTTTACTTCACAGATAATCCATAACTTAACTTTTTAATTTTTTAACTTCTCCATTACTAATCCTCTTTTCTACTTACAACTTTGTTTTCTTATTTTTTGTATTGTGAAATTTTCCATATCTGGTTGCCCTTGCCTGTATTTCCCTTCCGATATCTTTGGCGCTGATTTTTTTCTGTTGACTAGTTTTGCTTTCTCCTTTGTATAAATATTGCACCATATTAAATCTCCTTTTATTTCCTATGTCCACTTTTTTTCTCTTTAGATACTTCCAGCTCCACCTGTTTCTCATTACTTTGAAGACTCTTTGTTCCATCATGCTGTGATGTTACCAGAGTTGGATTTTCAGCATTAGACCCTTCACCTTGCAGGTATTCCATAACTTCAGCTTCTATTTGTTTAACTTCTATTTTATTAATCTTTTGTTCTGTGTTCCCTTTGTGACCTTATTTTTTGTATTGGGAAATTTTTCATATCTTAGTGCTTTTGCCCATATTTCTCTTCAAATATCTTTGGAGCTGCTTTTTTTTGTATTAATTAGTTTGGCTTTCTTCTTTGCATGAATACTGCACCACATCAGATCTCTCTTTTTTCCTATGTCCATGCTTCTTTTATATATATTATATCTGGGAGGTTGTGACTGATGTGTTTTGAACACAGATGAAGGACATGATGGGGATTTTTTTCCAGGATGTGGCACAGGCCATGTGTGACTTGTTGAGTTAGCTTGAAAAATCATTCACAATGTTCATCCCCATCAGTGTGGTCCCTCAGATCTGTAGTATTGTCTGTGTACTCCAGTTGTGTAATGCTGCTAATATGTCATTTGCCATATAATTGATCAAACTGTATATGCAGTGTTGTGCACGCATACCATGAAGGTGTCATGCTTATGTGTTACATGTGCAGACATACCATGCAGATATTGCCATGTGACATTTAATTATGTTTCAATGTGTGCATAACAAGACACTAACACATTACACTTTCCTCCCACATTTATCTGTCCATGCATTGTGGTAGCAGCAATTACCTTGTAAACAAGTGTTTTTACTGAAGAAAATTGACAGTGCAT
Source organism: Protopterus annectens (assembly GCF_019279795.1). Classification (NCBI taxonomy): domain Eukaryota; kingdom Metazoa; phylum Chordata; order Ceratodontiformes; family Protopteridae; genus Protopterus; species Protopterus annectens. The sequence goes on along the minus strand of NC_056732.1, from coordinate 995,270,927 downwards.
GTCCAGTACTACCATAGTGGTATGGTTAAGAATTGTGCATTGCCATATCATGTATGTGCAACTGAAAGACATGTCATGCATTTTGGATGACAGTTGTCATGCTTTCCCACTGGCATGATGTCATGTTGTGTGCCATGTGTTGGCAATGCTGATGCCATGTGGGTTCATATAAAGGTATGTCTTATCTACTGGCAGTCATCCTTTTCTGACTGCATCAAATGCCAATTTACATTAATGTATACACCATAATAAGGATAATCTTTTCAGTAACAGTACAGTAGGCCATGTTTGCTGTATATTACATTTACACATCCATTCCTTATTCACACAAGTTCACACCTTCTGACAATATTTGTACACATTAACTGATGATTTTATATGTCTTTGCACATAGTCTGATCCATACTGAAACACCACTGCACCTTTGATATGTGAGCATTCACTGACTTATCATTGGTGTGCTGTGATGATGCTCATAGGAGTGTCATCTGCTCAGTAATGAGCAAGAGATGTGACATACACCTGTGGTTCTTTATTCTGCATTGGCATGACAGTATATGTGAATTTGATTGAAATTCTTAGCTTGATTACCTATGCCTGTTGTTGCTACATGATTGCACTTTACCATGTATGTGTGACTTATGCACGCCCATTTTGGTCAACATCAGCAATGCAATCTGCCCATGAGACATACATTTGCCATTTGCTTAAATATATTTTGGATTGGCTTCAATAGCACCCTGTATGGTGTACCCATGCATTTATAATGCATCCTGCTTTATCATCTTTCACCTTGAATTGTGCCCAGGTTGTCCACCTCCCATCTACCTTCATATTTACATAATTCATTTTGCATATATGTTTGCCTTTTTGTAATTATCGTCTCTTGTCATGTATTGCATTTTTGACTTGGTGAACATGTGCCAACTATTTGGCCAGTTTACAGATCCAGGACATGTGCACACAAGTTGCTGGCTGCTTGTAATACATCCTTGTTGTTCTCATTATACTTGTGTGTTATCCATTGAACATTGCTGAAATTCATGTGCACAGCCTGACTCTTTTTAGGGCTGTAGTGTGAGATTTGTGCAAATATTCTTACATGTCATTGGTGTGTGTATGTGTATTAACATTGCTTTCATGTACATTCATTAAGGCCACTGTCAGTCATACATATATGCCTACACATGTATGTTGCCTTTGACATGGCATGTGTGACACCTATATGCATTTCATTACACATTTGTTTAGGTTGTGTACACCTGCCTGTGTATTTAGAGCCCATTTATCTGCTTTGCTGCAGTACAGCTATTTGGAACTGTGCTTAGTTGTTTGCCTTTCACATGCATGGTTGGAAGATCAGTTCTGTCCTCTGCTGGAGTTATCCAGCATTCTTAGATTTGCTCATGTGTGTTACTGCTTGGCTTACACTTGACCTGCTGACAGACTACTTGGATATGTGTTTATTTATCCAATATGTACTGTGATCCTGATATATTACCCTACAACACACATCTACCATTGGTCATTAACATTCGGGTATGACTACCACACAGTTTGCAACATGTCATAATGTGATAGTTCATAGGTAGATATGTTTCTGTGCATTTCACCATCACTGGTATGCATTCCTACCTTGTTTGACAACTTTCTGTTACCTTTGTTGTACAGTGTGCCATCTGTGCAACTTACCTGTCCTTGCTGTTTTTTTCCAGCCTTTGTCTGTCTTGTGTTGTTCTATTTGTTCTGTGGGTATACCTGTTGTGATTACATCCTCCTCCTCTTTCCCTGTGTTTATCTTTCCTTCTATTCTTAAAAAATAAAAATAAAAAAAAATTGTGTCTATTCCCACCAAAATAATATTGCCCATACACCTATGACTTTCCCTCAGATTTTCTATTCCAACATACTGCTTATGTACACCTAATTTTCACCAATAACTCACATCTTCTTTTCTATCACCCAGTTTCTATGGGTCTGTGCATTGCCCATGTTCCCCAGACATGTCCCATTGTTTGCTAATGTCAACAATGTGGCTGGGATTACCCTTCACTTTTATTATTTTTATTAGAAAATGTATGGACTGCACTGGAATCCATAAGTGATAGCTAAAATATTTTAATAATAACTGACTTGCAGTGATATTCTGTAGTTGTCTTTAAGATTACTGGAGAGATTCTGTTATAGATATGTATTTATGACTGCCAGGCTGCTTAAATTGTGAGGTTCTTTCCATAACTTTGTTAATGTACATCATGATTTGACAGTGATTTTTCATTGCTTATGGATTACTTGTGATTGATATAGAATGCGCATTTACTGCTGAGATACTCCGTGTGTGCTGAGTTATATGGAGTTCACTGTGGCATATTTACATGCTACATTGTTATCCACAACTTTGATCTGATATCTGCGTAATGCACTGGATTCCCAAACTTTACGGAATCCTGCCAATCAGAAATTTAAAAGCAAACCACACTGGTCATCCACAAAATAAATAAAAGCAATCAGTGTTTTAGTGAAAGGTTTTTCAGACATAAATTGAATGAAAATATTTTTCCAAAGGCACTTTCGATGATAGTGGAGAATTCACTTTTCTCTAATGTTGTATGGATTTGGAGTAGGCATATTTATATTTGGTGGTATGGAGAGGTGTCCATCACATAAGGCCCTCCCCACAAAAATTGTGTTAAGCCGAGCTTCACTGAAAGTAATTTGGAAAATAATTTTTTTTTTGCTTAGTTTGCATTCAACTGGACTGTTATTGATCTAGCGACATGATGCCATAAAATCTGCAATGAAAAATAAATCTCGTTAGCATATACAGCAGATGTGAAGATCCTCAAGTCAAGGAAAATATTACGAATTTGATTAAAAATTAAAAAAAGGGCTAATCAATCTACTAAAGCAACTCATGAACTCAGGTTGGCATATGAAGCTAAGAACAATTTCAAATTCTTCATTAGTTATATTAAAAAAATTAAAAACAATACTGTACAATGTACAGGCCTCATACTAAAATAGAAAATTTACTCAGACCCAGTGGATATTAGCAATATAAAAACAAATACATTTAGTGCAAATTTCTCTTCTGAGACAAATATCTGAAGCCCTACCATCTTGTGTCTCTCAAAGTTCACATCATCACTTAAGTACTTGCATTGGAGTCTGTGCAGGACTAAGAACACCTTCTGCATGGGATTAGATAATATATTAGGTTGTTTGATAAACAGTACTAAACATGCCCTGGTGGAACCACTCTACAACCTATTTAACCTGAGCCTGGTCAGAGTCACTCCCAGATGTAAGATGGTGCCCCTCCATAACCTTAGAAACTGTAGGCCTATATATCATGAATCTCATCAGGCTAGATCTGTAGCAGTTTGGAACGACAAAAGGAAGGCAGAGTCTTCAAGCAAAGAAGTTTATTCACTTTTCACACACTCTAGTACCTCGGCTGTTAAGCCTTCAAGGAGTACAAATACAATGCAGCTTCCCTCACCCTATATATACTCACTCAATTAGTCAATTAAACAATTAATTAAATCAAATACTTCCAGTTAAGTTCTTGGGAAGCAAGGTATCAAATTTCAAAGTAAAAAGTGTTTCTTTATACAACACTTTTTCTTTTACTGCTACAGGGTCTAGAAAAATAGACTCCACTTGTTCTAAAACACAACCTTGCAACAGTTTAAAATTGCTTGCATGAAATTCTTTAAAATGCATAGCTAAAGGACTATCACAGCTAACTTTTTTTAATGTCCCGTATATGTTCTTGAAGACGCACTTTAAACTTTTGTTTACTTTCACTTACATAAAACGTGCTACAACATTTCAAAATATACACAATTTCTTCTGTATAGCAAGTATAACATCCATTTGGGAAAATTTTACAGAATTAATAGTAGGAAAGTTATTTACAACATGAAAACAGAACATTTCCCACACCTAAAAGTGCCTTATCTTAAATGAATATATGAATTTGTACTTCAGGCATTTGAAATTTACTGTGCACTATTATATCAGAAATACTATGGCCCTTTTTATAAGAAATCAAAAGTTTGTTTGCTAAACATTTTTTTCCAAAATGCCATCTTTGAACAACATAGGCCAATGGTAAAGTAACACTTGCACAATCTGTTGATTTAGTACATTGAAAATAGTCACAAAATAAATCATCTTACCAGTGTGGTTGGCATTATTATTTCCTGCATCTCCCCTATGTCTTCTTTTGTCAAAATCTATCAACTCAATAAATGGAAGTCTCTCATTATGTGTATTTACTGAGTTTCTTCTTCTGCTTAAATATTCACCTTTATAACATTTAGTTCTAACCCTTTTAAAGCTTCTAACACTTCTGTCTTGTCATATCCTCTGTATGTAAACAGTTTAACTGAATCTTATATTTCTTCTTCAAAAATCTTTATCCACATTACACAATGTACTTATTCTCAGAAACTCAGTGTATGGTAAAGATGAAATCAAGTTGGGGGGTGACAGCTAGAAACATGTAGGAAATGTGAACCCCCCCTTAAACTTTCTGTGAACTTTCCTACTAATGAATCATGTTTGTTCACCCCACAATTCCAGATATAAAAAATGACTCTCTCACCTAATTGTAAGCCACTAAACTTGAGACCAAACTGGTTATTATATAACTGCTCAATAAGAAATTTTACCTGATCATTACCTCCCCTACAAACAAAAATGAAATCACCTATGTATCTAAAATACCTAATGGTATGTTTTTTTTAAAAGAAAGACCAACCGTACTCTTAATTTCAAAAAAGCCATCATTAGGTTGGCATACATGGTGGCAAAGGATTCCCCCATAGCCGTACCTTGTAGTTGATGAAAAATGTCTTGGTTGAAAATAAAATAATTATTTTCTAAGCAAAACTTAACAAGCTCCAATATATAACTAGATAAAGAGGTGTCCCCTAAAAAAATACTTCAGGGCCTTCATCCCATGAACATGTAAAATGTTTGTGTAAAGACTCAGCATGTCTATTACCATCCAATACATACCTTGTTCCCAACTTAAATCTGCAATTTTTTTCAATAAAATCTTGTGTATCTCTGATACATGATACTGTTTTTTTTCAACATGGGGAAGTAAGTACTCATGCAAAAAATACCTATGTTGTGTAAAAAATACTTTCTAGCTGAGACAATCAGCCTGCCTTGTAAGTTCACCAGGCCCTTATGGATTTTAGAAAAGCAGTAAAAAATTGCTAATTCACAGCCCTGCGGAGAAAATCTCCTTTCAATGTAATTTTGGGAAAAATAGCCTAATCCATAACCTTTATGAAGTAGTGCCTCATAGTCAAAAATAGCTTGCTTATACATCCTAACATCAACTCTATTATACACTTTTGTATCATTCAGAAGATCATAACAGATTTTCACATACTGGTTACAATTCAAAATGACCACCTCATTGCCTTTATCTGCCGGCTTTGCTACTAGTTGAGTATTGCGACCCAAAGATTTTAAGGCCTGCCATTGTTCTATAGACAGGTTAAAGTTAACATTCATACCATTTCCAACAATTATATAAACGTTCAATAGAAAAATTACATACTGCAGAAAATTGTTGAATGGTTTGGTTATGAAAAGGGGGTACAAATCGGCTTTTGCTTAAAATACTGGAAGTATTCAATAAATAAGAAGTATTCACTGAAACCTCCCCACCCCCAAACATTTCAGAATTTCAAGAATAAAAACTATCATCAAAACTTTCAGCACACAAATCCTCTGCCAGCTCATTTTTATCTTAAAAGCATTCTAAATGCAATTTTCTAATTAACCAAAACAATAGCATGTAGAAATGTGCTACAGCATGAAAGAAATCCTGCATGCTTTTGTAGTCACACACATACTCCACTATGTGTCTTTGGCAATGTACCCTACACGCTTCAAATGAAATTGGGGATTAATAATTCATATATGCCATTATTAAAGCCACTGTCCATAGTACACTTTATTTTTACTGCCACTGACATAATGACTGGGCATCCAGGGGCCATAATGACTGGGCATCCAGTGGCTGATGCCTGCTGTACTTCCTGCTGTCTCTAGTTGTCTTGGGGGTCATGTACATTATTTCTCCTTCTGTACTTGGATATTACAGCTGTGACATGGGACAAAAAAAAAAAAAAAAAAGAAAAGGACTTAGGCCTACTCTGTACCAAGCCAGTTGGTACCTTCATATTAATCAGCAGCCTACACCAGATCTACTTCCTAAGCTGATCTATGCCCCCTATAGTGTTCAGAGAAGGGCAAAGTAGCATGCTGATTGGTTCATTTGTAACGATCAGCTTCTGGCATACCAAACTGATCCAAACCCTTCTTAGCTCTTAAACAAACAAGCAAACAAAAAACCCCACTTCTGCTTACACAACAGTAAGCCAACTGATAAATTGTTACATTCAACTTCCTAAATCTGATCCTTTCCACACTTCCTCAATATTTCAGAGAAGAGCAGGATTACACTGTAGCAAGCTGATTGGGGCAGTAATGAAAAATAATGAAGGAGGTGAACTTCTGCATATCCTCTACATCTCTGCACCCAGGGTAACTGCCCTATAGCCTCACGTTACTGCAGTAACCTGACTATACTATGTACACAAATAATTCAAATGTATATAACTACTGATAATGATCTACTTACTAGTGCTATTGTTGTAGATTGCAAGCAGGCATTTAAAATAGTTGGCCATCAATTATTAGTTCTGCAACTGTCCAAAACTGGATTTTCTGAAAAAGTAGCCATGGTTCAGAGATTATTTTAAAACATAGCATTGTAAGTATAACTTTCTCACACTGACGACGTAACTAAAGGGGTCTCACATGGCATAGTGGGGATGGGAACCTCTGTTTTTTTTCATTATTCTTTAACAGTTTACCCTACAATCACCCACATATCCATAGTGTAGTACACATTAATAAAACTGTATTTATAAAACACTATAAATCTCAGAAAGAACTAAATATATTAAAAATGATATCACAAAAATATGAAGCCATCTTACCATCAAACAAACTAAATCCCAAAAGTAAGAAATCCTTACTAATATTATTTGGAACAATGAAAAGACTCAATCAAAGCTATGTACTACACATTGGTAAGCCTGACGGTACTTCTATCCCCCCAAATGATGTAATGAGATAACTGGGTTTTATGTTGGGTAATAACTTGACCTTTAGAACACACATACACCTAAGATAGATACAATCTTAAAGCAACTCAAGTTATCCTATGGTATATCTCATTTAGTTACTCTTGTGGCTAGTTATTCCATAGCTAAAAATGCCCTCATCACATGCCTTGAGTATGTACTATCATCTATCTTTCTTAACTACCTACATACCTTTCAACCTCTTAGAGCATGAAATCTGGACTAATCCATAAATAATGCAGGGACAAAGGCCCCAAAATTGGGGTACTTTTAAAATACTGCTCTACAAACTTAGAAAGTTGATAGAATAACAAGTTCTGCATTACCATGACATTTCTGAAGGATGTAAAGTCTAAAAATCAAATGTCTGCCATTTTCTGACTTCAACACTCAATAATTTACTAGAAAACCACAATTTTATGAGAAGCAGACCAAAAATATGAGGCAAAAACCTGGATATTCTGCAATAAACCTGGAGAGGTGAGAGATATGACTACCTACAAAATACAGCTACTCTTCAAACAGCTGAAAGTAAATTACTGAGATTTATACATTTATCACATAGCAAGGAATCCACTGTGGACCAATATTCAGAGCTGAATGGTTACCAAGTAGTGCTAGAACCTATTATTTATTGGACACACTTACCTAAAAACTTCTAAATGACAATTATTGCTCTACTTTAAAAATATACCACTAAACAGAGATACCCGTTACAATCTGAGAAGTCAGAAAAGTCTACTGTTATACATAATCCCTGTTCATCTGGAAACAACAGAAAGAGTATTCCACAAACTAATCCATATGATTCCAAATGTGCTGCCTGGCAAATCACTTAGAACCACTGAACTCTCCTAGATTAGAAGTCTATTAAAGGGCCAATCTCACCAAACAGTATAAGTGCTGCTGCTTCATATGTATAGCGTGATCTTCATTCATCCAAAAATATTTTGTGATCACAATGCATATAACTTAAAGCCTTTTTTTAACTATAGATACTCAACCAGCATAAATATGTACATGTTACATTATGAGTGGTAGTCATAATCATTAAGCAGAAACATTAAGGCAACTGGTGCGGCTCCTGTCTAAGCACAGCAAAGGCTCGATTCATAGAGGTCATTTATGTTAACTCACAACGACTGCAATTAAAATTCAACAAACAAAATAGTAGCAAAATGATAATGAGAAATGATGTAAAACTTCATAGTCCTTCTCCCACCTGTTTATGATTCATACACATATTTTGAAGCATTTCTATACCATGCACAGATTCATTGTAAAAGGTGGAATCTCATCTTTACTAGCAACCTTCAATCAGCAAAGATGGTCTCTCTTGCTTCTAGAATTGCTATTTCCTAGTATGAGATGCTTGTCTTGGGCAAGCAGAACTGCAGGTGCCCAGTTGCACTTATCAACCAAGAAGGAGAAGATATAAGCAGAGAATAACTCATCATAATTTTGATACTCAGGAAATCCTTGATAGGTTTAGAGTGGGCAGGGATATTATAACTGTTTCAGTGAGCATGTATGGTTCCCGCATAGGCACTTGGTTACTGAGGGGATGTGTGTCCTTTCTATCCATGTAGGCACTAAGGTATGTATCACCCTCACTATACTTGCCAAGGGGACTTTCCAGAGATGGACTAGGGACATACTGGCTATTTTTCAAGCTTCTGCCTCATGGATACTTCAACAATTCCTGGATATACTATTGGAACTTATGGACAGTATATCTATTTCCTAGTGTCATTTCAGGACCATACCTGGACTCTATATGACTTTTATGAGTTGGCATATTTCCCTGAGATGCTTGGTTTGATAGATTGCACTCATATTGCAATTAGGGCCCCATCTGGTTCATGGATAGAATTGGTACTGCAACAAGAAGGACTACCATTCCATCGCTTGGCAAGTTGTGTGTAATGCATGAGGGTGAACCACCAATATATCAGTCCAGCATCATGGCAGTGCACACGATTCCCATATATGGCACACTAGGTCACTCATAGGATAATAAGATCATAGAAGGTTACTAGGCTATTGGCCCTGAGGCCCTTATAAGCCTAGCCAAGAGTTTAGCTCATGTCTACACAAATTGGCACCCAATGTCTCTGTCCAGCTGGGACATGGGTGGAATCTCAGAGATATATTTTCTGTTTTCCATCCAGTTATCCAGTTTGCACTTAAAAAGGTGTAAAGAGGTACTCTGCCTGATGTGGCGAGGGAATCTATTCCATAGCTGGGGGAGTCTCTGGGGCACAAATCTGTCTCACCAACAAGTCTTGTTCATGTCACAGACCAGGTTGAGGCTGCATGTGTGGGTTACTTGAGTGGAACTTAACTTGTGGATATGCAGCAGTCCCATCAAGGTGGGGTCCATGATTACCTTGTATACCAGACAGAGATCACCTGTAGAGGGATAGGGCTTTTAGCCTATCTGTTGTTTGGTAGATGTTTGATGCCCTGGATTCTCCTAATGAGGAGTCTCTGTGGTCACTCCAGCTACTGCATGTGCTTTGCAAGGTACATGTTGAAAGGGGTGTTGTATTCAATAATGGGCCTTATGACGGAAGAATACAGGGATGTTATGACCTGCTTGTCCCACAATGAGATACCCTTACTTATGAGGTGGGCCATGTAGAAGGCTTTCTGTAAAACAGAAGCAAAATGGTAGTCAAAAGTCAGGGTGCTATCAACCTGGGTGCCCAAATCCCTCACGACTGATTGAGTGCTTAGGACATTATTATTAATGTGATAATTTTTGGGGACATCACTCTCCTCAAAGGGGATGACAAGGCATTTTTTGGTATTCAACTTGAGGCCGTGTTTCTGGCTCCAGTCATTTGTCTGAGTGAGACCCTCTTGGAGGATGTCACAATCACCAGGGGAATTGATGACATCACCCAGCTTACAGTCATCTGCAAACTTGGTCAGCCATAGCCCACTGGTTTTGGTCTGCACCTCAGAAAAATATATCCCAAATAACAGAGGCCCCAAGACCAAACCCTGAGGTACAGCACTTGTTATGGGTCTACTGCTTGAGGTGGCTTCCCCTATTTTGACTTTGGGCTCTATCAGTGAGCCAGTTTGCTACCCATCTGGTAACATATGGATCAATGCCTAGTTGAGAGAGTTTATCTATTATGCCTGAGTGGGGAATAGTGTCAAAGGCTTTTGCCAGGTCAAGGTAGGTGGTGTGCACCGTCTTCCCCTTATCCATGGCTTTGGTGACTGTCTCAAAGAAGTTGACCAAATTTATCAGACATGACCTCCCCTTGATGAAGCCAAACTATGTGGGATCAAGTGGTTGGAGGTTGCCAATGTCCTTGTTAATGAGGTCCATGATAATCCATTCCATGGCCTTGTAGATCAGGCTAATTAGGCTGATGGGTCTATAAATTTTCCAGATCAGTGGACGCTCCACCTGTGTGTGAAGAGATGACAGTGACTGTCCTCCACTCAGCTGGGATGAAGCCAGTACTCAGGCTTTGGTTGAATAGGGTGCCTAATGGTGTTGCACGTTCCTGCCTGAGTTCACGTAGGATGCAGCCTGGGATGCTATCAGGTCCCATGGAGGCTGTATTTTTTGCCTTTGAAAGAGCAGTGATGACCTGTTCCCTAGATACAAGTGGAAGGGGGCAGGCAATGGGGATGTCCTGATTTACTGATGGGGGGACAGAGGGGTAAACTATTTGCTGAATCTCTCAGCCAGCAAGTTTACTATATCTACAGCATTTGTACATGTGGTGTCCTTGATCACCAGTTCTGAACAGATCTGGGTGCTTCCTTTGAGGTTGTGGATATATGTGAATAAAGCCTTATGAGTGTCTCTAGTAGATGTGGCCAATTTGGACTTGAAGTTTGCTTTGGAGAATTTCACTAGTGCTCTTATTTGTTCAGGCTAATGAGACATTGCTTCCAATTGGGCACCTAGTCCTTCTTGGTCTTGGGCAGCAATTTGTTTTTCTTTTGTTATAAAGTTTATTTATTGCAGATGTCCGCCAGACGGGTTTACTTTTCCTTGCAGAGGATGATTTAGTCCTGTCGGGTATTCCTGATTCCATGCATCTATAAAAATGCTCATATAGTGCTTTGGTGTAGTTTTGGATATTGGTACCAGTTCCTATAGAGGGGGAGGGGACTGTGAAGCTGTTTATACTATCCCACAGTAGGCTGTCATCAGCTTTGAAGAAGCTTTTATGTCTGATCCTAGTTATGCGGGGGTTGGGGTAGATGGTGACTTTGAAAGTGACCAGTTTGTGGTCGAATCTTACCAGGGAGGATGATACTACAGGGATGCTGCAGTGGTTACTCATGTTGGTTAATACCAAGTCCAAGGTATTATCACCCCTTGTGGGAGAATCAACTAGCTGTTCAAAGGCATTTGCATTGACAAAATCAAGGAATCTCTGGGCATTTCCGTTCTGGCATGAGTAGTTCTTCCAGTCTATGTTTGGGAAGTTAAAGTCACCCAGGATCAGAGTAAAGGGTTGAATCTTGATAGATTCAAACAGGTCCAAATAGGTGGATTGGGCATCTTGAGTCAGATTTGGGGGCTGGTAGCAAGCTATGATTTGAATAGGGGTCTTGTCAATGGTTAATTGCACCTGGAGTGTCTCCTGTACATCATACTGTTTGACCAGCCCGGAGGTGTGTATGTCTTTAATGTATACTGAAACTCCACCTCCTTTGACTTTACTGCCCACAGTTTGGGGTCTGAATGTATGATAGGATGAGTGACCAGGTAAGACTGGGGTGCTCTCCACAGCTTTGAACCAGGTTTCTATGACTGCACAGATGTCAGCGTTTTCCAGGCTTAGGAATGCTTGCAATGAGTGCAGTTTCATGTTTAGACTTCTAGCTTTTAGCAGCATGACCTTTAATTTGTGTTTTGTTGAAATTTTTATGTTGGTAGTTTTAACCTCATCACTTTTCCTAAAAAAAGCACTATAGGGGAGGCAAGAGGCTTTGACAGAAACCTTATGCCAAGTTGAGACAGATACAGGCCATCTTTGGCAAAGCATCGTGATCTGTCGATCATATCTTCCCAGGCTGTCAGGTACTGGATCCCCCTGGAATGATACCAGAAACTAAGTCAATTGTTAAAGTCAATCATTCTCTGTTTGTATTATGGCATCATTCTGGGTGATGGCAGAATGTTGCTTAAGGCTAGGGACATACCTACCTGGGACACATAATCAGGGAGCTCAATCATGTCTCTCATCATAAAATCCAGAGAGGTATGTATCAAGTCATTCACGCCAACATGGACTATGACAGAGTCATAACAGTACCTGTTGTTCAGAGATTTGAGTGCATGTGTGATATGGTGGATTCTGGCACCTGACAAACTAACCATGACTTTCTCCTTATCCAGCCTGGTGAGAGGCACATCTGTGTGTCTCACAATGGAGTCTGCTATGACTAATATGTTGGGTTTATGCCTACTCCTGCATGGTAGGATGTCCAGTGGCCATCTTGTTGGTAAGTGGAATTTTTTTATCATTTAAGTAGTGATTCATAGTAAAATACATTGCCTAACACTAAACCACTTTTCCTTTGTTTTGTCTCCCCTTTTCTCCTTTTCCTTCACTTTTTCAGGCTATGCAGGATATCCATAAGAGCTACGGCTCATGACATCAGTGAGAAATCTGAGTGTAGTTGTGGCAAGTAATTTTAATACAGCCATGTACCAGACTTTTATTCTGGTGGAGACATCTTTGGCATGTTAAAAATCCTTTTTAAATGCCTGAATGAGTCTGGCAGTGCCCTTCAGTATGACCCAGTTACTGAATGCAGGATGTTTACTGCATGCTGCATTCTGCACAACAAGATCATGTGCTGGTCTGGTAGTGAAGTGACCCATGCTGTTACTGCGGCTCCCAGTTCAAGTTATACTATTATTAATGATGCCCAGCTGGGAGCAGTAGTAAGTGACCTCATCAGGCAGGCTTATGCATGGCACATGGCTGCACAAATAAAGAGGAGGCATCTAGTCCAGAACTATGGACCAGGACATTCAGGTTAGGTTTGTGTTTACTTTCTTGTAAAAAACACTGAGTATAATTGATGAGTGCAGTAATATATGTGGGCTATGCTGTTGCTGTTCATCAGACACTTCCTCTTATGTTTAAATATATATTTTTCTTTTAATTTCAGAACAGGTTCTCACATTATTGTTTATAAAAGTTTTGCCTGACTGCTCACCAACACCAGTGCAGTGATGTCATAAGGCACCATATACGGAATAATTATATTTTTAACTGTTTTGCACACAATATTTTGCTTAGGGACTGCACTTAATTATGCATGTACTGGTTCTCCTAAAATGGTAAATTTAATAATAAAGTGTTACGTCGGTGTCTGACTGCTTTGAATTTGCCATATTGTATGTATCTGAATCTCTAAACCTGCATTTAACATGAGTTCATACTTTACACAAGATTGGAAAATATTTATCATGTTGTTTTTTATTATGCAATAATTAGTAAGTTTTAACTATGACATATTAGAAATGGTTTACTGTTCTTTGTTAAAGTACTGTACATCAGATTATTTCATTATATCATACATGACAAGTTGTGTCTTCTGAAATATAAATCTTTATTTGTGCAGTGCTGAGGGTGAAGCAGTGCTTTTGTAAATGCAGGATAGTCATGTAATCTTGTTTTTCAGATATGTGTGTCTTAAAAGTGTATAAGATTTGCTTTATATTCTGTCTAATTGTCAGCTGTGCTATTGTTAAACTGAAACTCCTGATAACTGATGGGCCAGTAATGGAGTAAATCAGTTCAATTTGCATGTTATACCCTACACTTTTTTTTTTTTCAAAATTGTTTTCTTTTATTGTAAGCAGTACCATTACTGAAATGAAATACATGCACACACAAAGTGCCTTAGTACAAGGCTACATTGTTCACAGACATATTTTCCAGTTATTTTTTTCTGTTATTAACACATTGCATTTGAACTTAAGCATTGGTGTCAATGTTTTGAAAGGCGTGTTAGTTAAATGCAATGTTTCATAATGTAAGTGCAAGAAATGTCTAGCCTGACTCACAGTATGCCATGATTAAATGTGTCATACACAACATCTCCTAAAGCTAGGGTAGGTGAAGGTGCATGCAATCTCAAAGAGGAGCTGTCATGTGAACTGGATGGTGACATGCTGGGATTAAGTGACCTACCTGATGCAGGTGAACCTACAGACACAGTAACCTCACAGTCTTTTGGGATTAGGATCTCACATGAAAAGCTCTGCCACATGCAGATGGACACAGATGCAGCCTACACGAATTCTGTTGTGTTTGGTCCCCCCACTATTTCCACTGCATGAATTCTGTTGTGTTTGGTCCCCACAACTATTTCCACTACTATCATGAGATGCATTAGTAGTGTGATCTGATATGCCTCCAAGTGTCCAGACAGTATCTTGTCCTCTTCCCCATCCAACACTGCCACCTATTTGACTCTAGTGAGTCCTTGCTAATGTTCAAATGGAGCTGGACATGGATGCTTGGTGTGCCACAATACTATGGATCATTGTGATCAAGGCATTATCCCTATTCAGTTCCATTTCCATACAGTGCTGGAAATCCTCAAACACACCCTGGAAGACTCTGACCATTTCTAGTTGACTCTCTGTGGCAGTGCACTGAGCCTTAATAATGTCATAGCACATTTGCTGTTGGGCAGCCAATGCTTTATGTAGTTGTGACATATGCCTGCTCTTTGCACCCCTTGGTTAAGATGTCACTATGAATTCTGTTACCTCTGAATTTCTGCCATCATCTAGAAGGTGTTCTTGTGGGTCTGTAGACACTGGTGAGGAGGCTTTTGGATTTTCTGTCTGCAGCCTTAAGTATAATATCACCATTTACTTGACTTTGTGATCCACTTCCAGTTTCTGCAGAGGTGCTAAAATGTTATGGGGTGTGAGATCCTGACATTAAACTTGATGACGTGTCCACTTTCCTCAGGCTGTCTCACAAATATATTATCATCATCATCATCATCACCATCAGCCATTAAGCTGCTATTGTTTAAATTTACTGTTATAGTGAAGCTGCTTGTTTCTGCTGCTGACCCTGTAAATATTAATTAAATACATTACTGCTCATATGCTGGTATACACTACTCTATGCTTTGTCATGAGGTGTGGGGGACACTTACCATGCACACTCTGTTCAGTGTCATATTTATGCAGAAGTGGAAGGTTCACCTATTAATAGTAATTGTCATGTGTTATTTGTACTAATTTCTTTTGGGCATTCATTTCTCTAAGTAAATATGTTACAGTGGTCAAACCAGCCTTCTTGAGTAGATGTTTTGTTGATGCTGCAGGTATGGACAGTAGCCAGTATCCGCACCACCTTTGATTATGCCAGTGTTGCTGTCATCTGTTTCATAGTCAGCCTCCCCAAATGGAGAGGAGGTATTCCTCATCAGATTTTAAAGGAATAAGTGTTTATGATATCCCATGTAGTGCTACAGGCAATGACATTCTGCTTTGTCTTTGCTCTAGTATTTCCTACAATATCATTGGCACTCTTCTTGCACTATATTAATATACAATTTCTTCTTACAGCAGCATTTATAATAATAATAATCACTTGGTTCCAGGTCTTTGCTCTCTCAGCTTGTTTGTGTCCTTCTTTTCCAAAACAGGCATTTGACATATGTCTTAAGGAAGCATTTCTCTTCATGGCTAAAATTGTCTTTTCTGATCAATGCTGCTGCATCCTTCATTTACCTAAAACAATATGCAAAAGTAATATACTGAATCTTGATCTAATCATCAGCCAAAGAAACACAGCAATGACCGTGTGTCTGTTTTCATCACAAATAAATGAAAGCTCTGAGTACAAACTCATTTATGGTGAAACAACAGGCTATTAATATATGCATATTAATATATGCATACTATAAGCCCAACTTCAGCCAGTCAAACTTGTGTTGTTTTAACCTGCACAGCATCATCCTGAAGTGCATAATAGTATTGCAAACATGTATCATTACATTGCCATCTCATGTCATTGCTAACAGAGCTATATACTGACATTTGTCATCTGAGTGACAGTCACAAATAAAGCAGCATGTATCCTTGCAACACAACACTATAGAACATTAGACTTCACTCACCTCAAAATATGTACTAATATTTTGTGCAGCATAATCTATAAATGCAAAAAAGTACTGCAAACATTTATGTTTCACTTTGCCATCAGTACTACTTCCCCATGAACTTCCTATGCTACTATCATGAATTCTCATTTATTAATGCCATTCATGTCATCAAATGGCGACTCGAATCGAGTGCTTCAGGCTATCAGATCAATAAACAACACAGTTTCCTTAGTAATAACTGCTCTACAAAGACAATATGAGCTGATTCTCAGTAGTGTATAACATTACTTTTAGCTTACCTGGTAACTTATTTGAATTTAAAATAATTTCATAGAAAGGTACTGAAGTGCATATAAAGTATGTGATGGTGTTGTTTCTTACTGTTGGAGTTATTTTGTATTTGAGCCTAGCAGACTATGTGTGGATTGCGATGGTCAGCATCATGTTGCACTCCTATATATGTAGGTGTTTGTTTTTGTGTTCCACTGCGTGTCTTTGTTTTTTTCTGTGTGGTTGGGAGACCATAGAATTAGTATATATAAGTAAGGGAGCTGTGGGGAGGGCAAAATATTTTTATCGCATATTTATTGTGGCAAAGATTTTCTATGACATGAGTTTTCAGTGAAATGAGTTTTCAAATGGGTTTGACCATTATAGGATTCAATGAAACGAGCATTCAGTGAAATGACATAGACCCATATATACCAATTTGACAAAACAGTCTGGTAAAACAAAACTTGCCAGTAATAGCAGTTCCATACATACTGACCCTGCATGGTAGTTGGGTTTGGTTATGGTGATGTGACACCCCAGATGGTTGAAAAAATTACTCCTCCCTCAAAGAGACAAGCAGTACACAAACATTGAATGTAACAATTTGAGGGTGTCAGGATTTCCTTGTAGTTCAACTTGCATAAAACAATAGTAATATTACAGATCGAATCCGCAGAAATGCTTTATGAAAATTGTGTGCTTTGCTGATTTGATGGTTAGTAAATGTTAGCATATAAGGAATATAGATTCTGCATAAATGCAGCCAAATGCCAGCTATTAGAGTTTCATGCTTCTTACTGTTTTCCCAAAATGGATGTTGATACCAAGCTGTTGTTCATGTTTAAGTAGATTAGAATAATATTCAAAAAAGGTCTGTCTCAGATTTCCAGTTTGTACTTAACTGGTTATTCAACATACCAAAACCATTAAGTTGAACTGACAGCCTACCAGCTACAAATTGAAACTGAAGAAAAACAAAGAAAAGTCCTTTTGCAAGTGGGTATATGCCCCCATACCCCAGCTGCTTTAAGTATATCAACTCTGAGATCACACAACAGTGCAGGGAAAGGCAAAGGGTCTATATTATATATTCAAAGCTTCAAAATTTCGAACCTCATATGTTCAACAACATATGAGCGAAATTTGAAACCTCAAATATATAATAAAGAAAAAAAAAACTTTCCTTAACACTCTGAGCAGGGGTGCAAGCCCCCCTGCACCCCCCCTACTTAAATATACCAACTCCAAGACTGCACTTCAGTGCAGAAAAGGGAAATTTTCCCATTCTGAGCATACAGAGTCGTTACCTTTCACCATCAAACTTTTCAAAGTTCGATCATATAGTGTCGACCATATGACATTCGAACTTTGAAACATTTGGCAATTTAATAGGGACCCAAGGCAAAGGACCTTATCCAACTGTGTGCAATCTCACAGAAACAACACAGAGCACCTCAAATCACAGTACCACCAGCTGTGAAATTTCCTTCACTTACATCTTTTTGATATAAAAACATGTTGCCCTATGAAAAAACACAGATTATTTTACAAAAATTGCCATTCATTACATCAATGTGCGCAAAGTCGGCCATCTGCTTGCATCAATAGTCTGCACTTTAAGCAAATGTAGAAACTTTATTTTTGACTGAGTGCAAGTCAAAGTAATGAACAACACCATTTAAAAAGTGCCCCTGATTCTGGACCTTTGTAGCTGCATTATTTTTTCTTTAACAAAGAAAGTAAGAGGTATGACTGGGTGGGAACAAGCTGCAGATCCTGGTATCCTATACTGTGGTGGCACCCATTGTTACTATTGCTGCCTACACAAAGTTCCGATCCCAGTACCTGGTTACTTGGACAATGCAGAGATGAAACAGCAGGATGAAGCAAAAGTCACCACCAGTAGAATACAAAAAAACACGTTTAATTCGATCTTAAAATAAATCACGTACACTGCTGCATCAACAAAGGTTAAGCGCTTTCATCTGTCCCTTCCAGATTTCGTCAGAACCAAAGAGTAGCAATTGCAGCTCACTTTTATACAGATTAAGGTGCCACAATTAGCAGTGATTAAATAATCAACTCCATTAAAAACATTAAATAATAAAATAATAAATACATTAATTGTAAATACATTAATTGTAACATATAATTGTAACATATTAAAATGTATTTGAATGTATTTAAATGTTAAGGCGATGTTCCGCATGTATATAGAAAATACATACTTATACAAAGGCTGGATATCCTTACCTCAACATTAGAATCATGTGAGCAAGTATTTAATAAAATTTATTAAAATTTATTAAGTATGCAATGTAACTATTACTATGAAAAAATATAATCATACCACTAAAATACATTGGACTAAACTGTGCCTATTTGGACTAGAAAGATCCCTGGATTGAAATACTAGAGCTTTGTAAAAAATTAACAAGCTGCTATTGTGCTGCTATTGTGTAATGGATCCCACTGTATGCCTCACAAAATCCTCACATGGTGGGGATGTAAGTTTGTATACCTAGAAATAACCAGTTAACAATTTAAAAGCATAGTAAACTCAAACCACACAACCTCGGACTGAGAATGTAGCTTAGTGAAGACAATGTAAGGGGTGGGTATATAATATAAAGGTTGATTGTAATAATTGTAGCGTGATTGTGTTTCAGCCTACTCTACCATCACAACTGTATCTATCACAAGCCACAGCTGCCCATTACCGAAATTAGGAGGATCATAATACTAAAAATGGTTTCAGACTGATATGTTCATTGATTCCTGGAAATGTAGTGGCATCAAGACATATCTGCCATCTGCTCTCCATAGCCCCTAATCTGGCTTTCCAATTGCCACCACCTCTTGATCTATCTACCTGATCTATAATGGCAAATTATAGATCAGGTAAATTGGATTAGATAAATTATGTCAAGTACAATTCACTACTAGGGAAAGTCGATACCAACATAAAGATTAGTAAAGTAACCAATAGACGAGTTTGTGTTATTATGTTTAACCCGTACACTAACATTGTTAAGGAAATTTTACGCAGGCATTGGTCTATTTTCAATATGGATGAGGAAGTGAGAAATATAATAGGCCATACTCCCAATATAGTATTAAAAACTGGACACAATTTGAAGAGACTTATTGAAAGATGTGACAACTCTAAGCAAGGGAAACATTGCACATTAAAAAAGACACAAAAATGTGGCTTTTGCAGACAGTGCCAATACATTAATGTTAACCCTAGTATCAAACTGATGAACATAATGAAAAGTACAGTGAAATTCAAATGTGGAAACTGCAACAGCCAAGGAGTAGTATATTTAGCCTCATGTACTGAGTGCAATGCTTACTACATAGGGAAAACAGAAAGAAAATTAAAAACCAGGATTTATGAACACACTTACAAGATTAAAAAAGGTGATGAGAAGAATGCACTCAGCAAACACATAATAGTCAACGGAAATGATCACGGGTTTAAATTTGCCATTATAGATCAGGTAGATAGATCAAGAGGTGGTGGCAATTGGAAAGCCAGATTAGGGGCTATGGAGAGCAGATGGCAGATATGTCTTGATGCCACTACATTTCCAGGAATCAATGAACATATCAGTCTGAAACCATTTTTAGTATTAGGATCCTCCTAATTTCGGTAATGGGCAGCTGTGGCTTGTGATAGATACAGTTGTGATGGTAGAGTAGGCTGAAACACAATCACGCTACAATTATTACAATCAACCTTTATATTATATACCCACCCCTTACATTGTCTTCACTAAGATACATTCTCAGTCCGAGGTTGTGTGGTTTGAGTTTACTATGCTTTTAAATTGTTAACTGGTTATTTCTAGGTATACAAACTTACATCCCCACCATGTGAGGATTTTGTGAGGCATACAGTGGGATCCATTACACAATAGCAGCACAATAGCAGCTTGTTAATTTTTTACAAAGCTCTAGTATTTCAATCCAGGGATCTTTCTAGTCCAAATAGGCACAGTTTAGTCCAATGTATTTTAGTGGTATGATTATATTTTTTCATAGTAATAGTTACATTGCATACTTAATAAATTTTAATAAATTTTATTAAATACTTGCTCACATGATTCTAATGTTGAGGTAAGGATATCCAGCCTTTGTATAAGTATGTATTTTCTATATACATGCGGAACATCGCCTTAACATTTAAATACATTCAAATACATTTTAATATGTTACAATTATATGTTACAATTAATGTATTTACAATTAATGTATTTATTATTTTATTATTTAATGTTTTTAATGGAGTTGATTATTTAATCAATGCTAATTGTGGTGCCTTAATCTGTATAAAAGTGAGCTGCAATTGCTACTCTTTGGTTCCGACGAAATCTGGAAGGGACAGATGAAAGCGCTTAACCTTTGTTGATGCAGCAGTGTACGTGATTTATTTTAAGATCGAATTAAACATGGTTTTTTGTATTCTACTGGTGGTGACTTTTGCTTCATCCTACTGTTTCATCTCCGCATTGCCCGAGTAACCAGGTACTGGGATCGGAACTTTGTGTGGTTGGTGTACTATTGCTGCCTACAGCAGATGCTACAGTAAGAACATCCTTAGCAGTGCTGCCAGGTATGTGTTGGCACAGTCAATATATACATATTTTAATTATTTTTAGATAGTATTACTATGTCCGTTGTTGCAAACACATGTAGAACCATGGCATGCTGATGCTGAGGCCTAGTAGTAAGTAATACATATTTTTTGAGTTACCTAATTTCTTTTCTATCCTCATCAGCTATGGTATGTGTGTGATTACTGTGCATTCCCATGTATCATGTTTTGCAGCAGACTTTTATGTAGTTGTGTATTTGATGCAGAAAATAGCACATTCACACCTGTTTTGGACATGGGTCATACTGTGGTTCAGGCACTGGTGTTATGTTTCTCTATTGTTGTAATGCCTATTAATATTTGTATAACCTATGTATGGCATTGCGTGTTCTAATATAGGAACACTGTAGTTGTGGAGGATGGTAGATAGCTGCATCCTTGCCATGATCCTCCTTATAATATTCTGCCTATCATGGGCATCTGCCTGTTGTGTCATTGTTTTAGATAAGCTTGTCAATTTGTTGCTATGTTGTAAAACTGGAATGGCAATCTAGTCTAGTGCTAGAGTTGTAATGGGCTAATTATCAGCTGGTAACAGATGCTGTCTAGGTAACCACATATATTATAGTGCTGTTTCTGTATATCTTTTTTGTAGACCGCAAAGCAGCACAGTAAATAATACCCAGGGTAGAGGCACTGCTGGGGAATTACCAACTGGGGCAGTACCAGACTGTCTGGTGAATTATGCTGCAACTGGGCCATGTGGAATGTCTCCTGCTGCACCAGAATCACACATTCTGGAAGGTTAAAGCAATGGTTCAGGCAATCAACTAGGATGCACAGTTCTAATTAAACATCATGGGGACATATAGGCACAAGATTAGCACAGGTTTCCATGGCCTACAACAGATATACAATGTTTATGTCAACATGGTAGCAGGGCAGTCCGCAACTGTGAACCGGCACCACAATTCCATGCATGCTGCTGCTGCTTGCAGATAGACTCCACAAGGTATCACCCAACACCTGTGTGTCTGATTACCTGATCACCATCTCTCCTGTTATGCTGTCCAACAGAAGGCCTTCCTCTGATGCCAAAAGTACATTCTGGCTCATCAGGTCTGTTATGCATCTATTGGCACTTTACCCACAAGGCAGCTAAGTTGGAACTACGGCCAGTATATGTTTTCGTATATGTCCAGAAGGATTTTAAATATGTACAGGGTTGTCTAAATCCTTTATTCACTATATTACACTGTTTCATTCTTATGTGTTGATAATATAACACATTTTAGCATATCTGCATCTGTCCTTGCATTGGTTCTGTTTGTGCACAGATAAGGATACCCTGTATGATAGCAGTGCATGGGTCATTATTTTGTTCTGGTGTGTGCAGGTCTTAACATCATCGTATAGGTGCATGTATTGAATCCAGCTATACAAGCTTCCATCCTGCAGTTCTGCACCACTCTTTCTTCACTGTCACAGATGCCAGGTCTGCCATTCTGCCATTGCTATGTATGTATTATGGTATTATGTGCCACTGTCATTCTTCCAATATACCTCCATTGCATTATAGACATCCTATAGTTCATTATGTATTTGAAAATCTTCTTAGTGTATTACAGTGTTGTGTAGAATATCAGCACCATCCACAAAACTGTACAAACCTACTAGTAACCCACTGAACATATGAAAGGGCAAAATGTGAGAAAAAATTATCATTAATACCATTTGTCTAGGATGCAGTACAATGGAGACATTAGCCATGCTTGCCACATGCTATTTATTTTCATCATGTTTATATACCTCTGCATTATATATCATAGGAAGTATCATGTGAAATGTCATGATCAGACACAGAATAATACACTTTCTCTCCATTTAACGTGCACTACTCTGGAACTGTTTCTAGTTGTTAGTCGTTGTGGATATATGCAGTCTTGTTATATTTTTTTATCAGTATTGTTAAGACTGATTTACACTATTCTGATTGGAATGCAAAGTACTGACAAAGTAAAGCCAACACAGTGAAACATCAACCTTCACGATGAACATAAATAAAACCATGGATGCCAGAGGATGTAGAGTGGGTTTTATGTGATACCATGACTAAAAATAAATCTAAGAAAAGGAATCTTTAAACTATAGGAGAAAGAACTAGTATAGTATGGCCATCCAATAATAATGTTTTCCTAAAGCCATCAAAAAATGGCCTTAAAAAGTACTATGTGGCAGCTCTCCACCAAAGATTAGATGCAACAATCACAGTACTAGAAGAAAACCACCAATCAGATACTAGAATGTGGATCTTATTTATTTCACGTGAGCCAGATCTTGGGTTCCCATTAAGCAACAGTGGAACACTAGTATCTTCCACTGAAAGACTGCACTAGGTACGATAAGCTTGAAACCAAAGGAGCAAATACACACCTGGAATCTGAATAGGTGTAAGGGGCATGGGTCCTTCAATTCTCCCTAGCTAAGAAGCTAAACACATACAAAACAGGCATGGGAAGGAAAGCTAAAATTCAGGAATCACCATCAGGGATACCAGCAAGATGATAAAAAGGGTTGGAAATGGCTATATGGAGCACAACAAAATGTTATGATTGTAAACCAGTTTGGGGATTTGGAAGCTTATGTGGACAGTGAACTAACGTTTGACCAACATGTGTCTATTGTTGTAAGGAAGTCCTACTATATTGTATAGCTTATAAACAAAGGGATTGTGTCAGGGTCTAGGGATGTCATTGCCCCCTTCACTTAGCCCTCATGAGGCCAATCATTGAATATAATATCCCCTTTAACATGTATCTGCCCAGACATATGCAGCAAGTATAATGCCCACAGAGATACCTTTCTAAAAGGATACAAGACCCAAGCAACATGCTCTACATGGACCAACTTAAAGCCTTGTCACTATACTCGGTATCCTACAGACTAAGAGGTGACCTGTGTCTGGAATACAAGGCATCTTCTGACCCAATAACGATGGATTTACTGCACATCAGCAAGTCAAAATCATCATATATATTCAGTCTAGGGATCTAAGCCTTTTCTGCACCGTCAAAAGAATGGTTTGGAAGCACAGGTGTATTTTGTAGAGGATACTGCTGCTGTGGAGCAGACTCCTTCTCCACTTTAAACAAAGCTCATCCTTGTCCATATTCATGTACATCTTAGATCAAATGATGGGAAACAGAACATTTATCCCAGGACTGCCAACTCTAATACTAATGGACAGAGGCAGATCCTAAATGCTTTATTCCAGCCATGGATCCCCTCAAATTATCTATGGTATGATCCCAGCTTTTCTCATTAGGGATAATATATACTTATCAATCATGGGATGGGTAGGCCAGTCTATAACCAAATGGGATAGCTTATTTTGGCAACAAAAAGGGAAATTGGCTAGGCTTAAAATGGCCCACAAAGGCAGCTAGCCTAGTACTTACCTATGAACCTATGTCAAGTCAAGTGCAAACACAAATAATTTAGGATAGTTAACACCCACCTACAGCCAAAAGCTGAATCAGAATTTTGTCACTTCTAACATCGCTTAATACTCAATCCAGTATGATAGCTGTATTTTACTAAAGTCTATTAGCTTTCCTGTCGATAAAATTAAACAGGCAGTAAAGTTAATAACGTTTTCATCAGCCAGTCTTTTTAACCAGACACATGGGCATTCTGAAGGCATGTAGCTGAAACGCTAGCTTGTCTTTAAGGGGACTATTGCACATATTTCATGGGGCTCCACTACAGGGAGTTTAAGGTATTATACAATGAAGACTCTAGCTTGGCTGTGTCTTTATTGAAGGTTTTACTGAATAATGCATCTGTGCTGTCTTTTTACGCCTCAGTTTGGATGTTATTCGGCATATTTTCCAAGCAGCCTAATGCTTATCTACATCAGACCTGATTTTAAGCTTTGTTTTTCTGAACTATAACCAAAGAATCCACCTATGCTGTGAGTTCAGAGTAAAAAAGTGAAACACTACATGTTAGGAGCTAGTGGCATTTGGCTTTGTTGGCTTGAATGTACCCATAAAGACTTAAAAAGTCATGGGTATTCAGGAGGCATATAGCTGCAACACTGTTATGTCCTTAAGAAATCATTTGCATATATCCCATGGACATGAATTACAGGAGGTTTAAGGCAGTGGTTTTCAACCACTTTACACTAGGAGACTGGTGAAAATAGGAGAATTATTTTGGGGACTGCCAAGGCAGAAATAAAAAACACTATAGGATCATAGGAGATTACCAGGCTATCGATCCGGATGTCATTTTATGTGTAGCTGTTTCAACCCAATGTAATAACATATAGGTAGTAGTCAATAGCCAAGATTGCATTTAGTGATGACTGCCCATGTTCAGAAGGGTTGTGACCACTATCCCTGGTAAGAATTTATGGTGCCCCATCCACTCATCCAGCTTCCTCTTGAACAGTGTCAAAGAGGTGTGTGACACCCATGCCCTGGCCCAGCAATCAAGGAGCCTCAATCCTCACCACTAACAACAGACAGGGCATCTCATATATGAGGAAAGGATAACAAATGCACACAGCAAAGTGCAATTTCCCTTAAGAGCACACAGAGATCACAGTCAATCCGGGGCTGGTTGCTCCCTTGCTCCCCAGGTCCCCAGTAAGGCTCCCCACTGGCACAGCTATAGGGTCCGGATCTCAGCCTAGCTGGGCAAGCTAAAATCTCCAGCACTCTCTCTATCCAACCAGTGCTTCATGTCCCTACCCAAGTAGCTGACACACACACACACACACAAACACACACACACACACACACACACACACACACACACACACACACACACACACACACACACACACACACACTTTGAGATAAGAGTTTACACAACCACACAGACACTTCTGGGGAAGGCTGGCACAGTTTCTCCAGCTGTGCCCCTTTTACCCAGACTATACGTTAGTACCACTGACAACCACCCAGCTAATATTTACCAGCTACCCAAAGGCCCTTAAAAGGGTGTCCAATTATTACTGTGCATTATTATTATCCAATTGCTAGTATGACTAATCAGTCAAAGCTTATTTGGAGTGACTTGGACAGCAAACTCTATAAATATGCAATGTACTCTGGAGCTTAAATTATCTCTACACAAACCGGCCACAGTTAAAAGGTTTTAAAATATTTAATAATAAATAATTAAAACCACAAGACAATACTTTCTACTACACAGTCAGTGCTAGTCAAGAGTTCAGAGATCACACAGAAATACTTAAAATAATTCAGTAGTACAGTTCTGACATCACAGAAAAACACAGTCTAATTTTTCAAGCTATCTCTAAGAAAACACAAGTAAGATAACTTATATAAGACAACAGGCAGAGTGCTGATGAGTTGGATGGTCAAGACAAAAATGCTTAATGCCTTCTGATTCTCTCTGTTTAAATTTCTATTGCAGTTCTGATAAACATTACATCATCTTTTTACACTTTCCTGGTGTTCCCAGGCTACACATTAACTGCATTTACATTCTTAACATCTCTCTTTTGTTATCTTGCAGCTGGTCAGGAACAGAGCAATAAAAATACATTTGCATGTTTAAATCTAGCAATTTAACTCTTGGTTAAAACAATAGAAAGAATTTCTTCATCTAGACTTTTCAGCACCACTGCCACTTCAAAGGGTCACTACATGCTTTACTTTGGTTAGTAGAGTGCACTGTCACATTTATTTCCAGTTCCACATGTAACAGTATTTCTTTACCTTTAAGAAAACAAGCCTATAGTTTACATTCATATTTACAAATGACAGAATTATCTGCAAAATTCTATCTGGCTAGGCTGGCAGCCTTCACCCTTGTCTATCAGTCTTCATAAGGTGCTCTGTTTCACATAAATTGGTAGCCTGTTCCAAAGACATGGCAGTCAATAGGAGATACATGTGTCCCTCCAGCATGTCCTATTTAAGTCACAGACCATATTTAAGTCCCTGGAATGGGTAGCTCTCAATCCATTTGATTTACGGATATGCAGTAAGTTCATTAGATTTGGATCTTGGGTTGCTCTGAAAACCAGACATCAGTCTCCCCTAAGACGTCTATATGATATGGAGTATAGTGACATGGATTTTAGTCTGTCTGTGTAAGGTACATGCTGGAGGCCCTTGATCTTCTTTGTTAGAAACCTCTGAGGTCTCTCTCATTGCTGTAGGTGCTTAGTACAGTACATACTGAATGAGGCTTTATACTCAATTATGGGACACAGAAGTGTAGAGTATTGGGGGGGGTATAACTTCTTTTGCTCTCAAGGCAATGCTTGTACCGATCAAGTGAGCTATGTGGAAAGCTTTCCTTAAAATGGTAGACACATGGTGGTCGAAGTTAAGGTCACGGCCAACCTGTGATCCCAGGTCCCCTATCACTTCATGGGTACTTAGGGTATTGTTATTGATTTGATAGTGTGGAGGGACATTGTTTGTGCTGAAGGGAATGATTTCTTTGCATTCAGTTTGAGACCGTGACTAATACACTAGTCATTGATCTGTGGGAGACCATCCTGGAGTATACTGACATAATTTGAGGATTCAATGATTGCAGTGAGTTTGTAGTTATATGCAAACAGCCACAACCCTTTAGTTTTGACCTGAACTTCTGAGACGTACATAGCAAACAGTAGGGGGCCCAGCACTGACCCCTGTGGCAACCCACGGGTAATAGGTCTGTTGGTTGATGTGTAGTCACTCACTTTGATAATGTGTGTCCGATTTGTGAGCCAATTGGCAACTCATCATACAACAAAGGGCTTTACATTCAGTTTGCTAAGTTTATCGGTAATGTCTGAATGTGGGATTGTATTGAAAGGCTTTACCAAGTTGAGGTGTGCTGTGTGCACAGATTTGTCCTCATCAATGGCCTTGGTCACTCTTTCAAATAAATCCACCAAATTTAACAAACAAGAAACCCTTCACAAAGTCAAATTGGGTAGGATCCAGGGTTGGGAGGTCACCTATGTCTTTATTTATGAAGTCCTTAATGATAAGTTCCATGGCCTTACAGATGAGGCTGGTCAGGCTTATGTATCTGTAATTCCATGGATTTGTTGCTAGGGCACCTTTGTGAAGGGGAATAACTGCAGCTGTTCTCCATTCTGCAGGAACAAAGCATGTGGTTAGGCTTTGATTGAAAAGGGTACTTAGTGGTGATGCTAATTCATGTTTTAGCCTGTTTGAAAGACAGCCTGGGATGTTATCTGGTCCCATAGATAACCAATTTAAACAATCACTGTTTGAGCATGGTATGCTCAGTTACTAATATCACCAATTGAGAAATATATAGATAAATAGTATAACCATAGAAATTGAGAATACTATGTGAGAAATGCTGATAAATCATTGCCAGTCCTTTTTGTGAGGAACATACCAAAAATATAGAACAAAAATCTTGGCATTTTGCAAAATTCTGGACAGTTGAGAGGTATGCTACCTACTTATCTCTTACACATAAAAACGCACACACATACACACCTTCCCATAGCTCTCAACCAAAAAGGGACAAATCCCAACAGAATCAGGGATACATCAAGAAATAATCCAGAGCACTTTTCATAAATTAGTATTATTAACTTGAGACATTGGGCAGGATTCAGGAAGCCCCCGTGTAAGAGTTATAACTCTTACACGGAGGCTGCAGTTAAACGGTGTGATGTCAGCATGTTATGCATATGCATGAGGTGCATGAGGCATGCTGAATCACACTGTAACTCTTACACGGTCCGTGTAAGAGAGTAGGGGGCGTGTCTGTAGACACGCCCCCAGAAGTCTA
Organism: Protopterus annectens; assembly: GCF_019279795.1. Taxonomy (NCBI): domain Eukaryota; kingdom Metazoa; phylum Chordata; order Ceratodontiformes; family Protopteridae; genus Protopterus; species Protopterus annectens. The sequence goes on along the minus strand of NC_056732.1, from coordinate 995,241,935 downwards.
GAATGGCTGAAAGTAAACAGCCACGAGGGAAGCCATGGAAATGTGAATAACCACACTACACAACACATGCCCCCACAGACCAGCAATGTAAAAAGTGAACAGATGTTGTAAAATGAAAATAAAAACTGTTTTATTTTTTTTAAATCCCGTAAATGTTTGCTACTGTGTGCGCTCATGTGCGCAGGTGTGCTACTAGCACAACTGCAGTTAGCAATACGTGTAAAAGGATATAAGAACTAAATATGCAAAGTAAGCCAAGAAGTAATAGCATAGCAGTAGAGTTGTCGGCTTGAGAGCAGACAGGCAAGGTTCGAGCCCACACAACAACCTTTTTTTTTTTGTAAATAAGCACTAAAAAGGCCCCAGACAGTATTGTAGAAATGTAAAAGTATTTTCTTTTGTAAAATGGAATGAAATGGAGCATATATTTGCAAGTAATACAATAATAAAAATCTTTAGAAATGTACTGATAGCTAAACTGCAGTGAGACCGAGTGCCCGTAGCTAAGTAGTGTTTCACAAACTGCAAACAGCTTGCCCATAGCTAAGGACTGGTTTAACAGGCTCAAACTGTGTGCAACCAGCTGCACTATGGTTAACATGTGTGTTACTAGCCAATTAAGGTGTAACCCAGCGCACACCGTTTGTGCGATGCTCCCACAAGCTAACCGGTGGTGCGCATGCGTGAGCTCTGCGCAAACGAGCGCAGACCTGGTTTTAAAGTGTTTAAAAGTGCTTTTGGCATGATTGATTGACAGGTCCTGAAGTCATTCCCAGACAGTCCTAAAATGTAAAAGTCGGTGGTCAGATTCGAACCCAGGATACCATGCACTAGAGTCAAGGTACTAGACCACTAAGCCATGACAGCAGTTCTTAGAAATGCAGAAATAGCATATATATATGATGTAATCCAAAATGGAGCATGATAAAGCAGTTTCTGTGAAGTTGATACAATTCCAAAATGGCCAATCATAGAAATGTGCGGGAAAATTGGCATATATAAGCCCCATAGGCGGGAATACACAGCATAAACGATTGTAGAATAGACCTGCAGGCAGAATGAGTGGAGTAGGGGAGGGCCGTTGCTTTCGAGCACAGCGGTGGGGCGTTGAGGAGTCCAGATACATGGTCTGGCTCCTAGTTCACCATCATGAGGCCCGACTCATGCAGGGCCAGGTCTCATGGGGAGCGTACAGGGCGGAGGCATGGGACCAGTTGGCTCATGATCTGACCAGTGCTACTGGCATTCCACGCACTGGTGAGCAGGTCCGTCACCACCATGCGGACCTGAAGTGACATAAGCAAGACCAGTTGACCCAATGGATCCAGGAGGCCTGGGATATGCCCAACGCCCCACTACTGAGTAAGATACATTTTACTTATGTATGTAAGGAATTCAACTAGCTGATACCAAGGAGATGTGTATTCCAATATTACTTGTTTTGTATTACAGCTGCAGGTGTCCGCTCTGCGAATCGCATGGCACATGAGTGGAGGTTGGTGCGGCTGCGCCACAATGCAGGTTAGTAACCCCACCTAGTACTTGTAAATAAATATTATAATATAGCATGTAGCAGAACACTGCAGTGTATTGATTAAAAGTAATAGAATGTGCAAGCAGCAAGTAAAAGTCTGCAGGTATGGCTGCAACAAGTTCGTCAGTATGCAAGTGAAACTGGAAATATAACTGATGGAAATAAATAGTTCTGTAATACAGATGTCCCACCATTAATTAAATGTAGTATAACCTGCAGTGGTCTCAAGGGTACAGCTTCAGAAGCTGAGTTAATCACATGTGAGATATATCCCCTGTTGAAATGCTGAATCATGACAGAAGTGAGGCTGCTGGAAAGTGTCTGAATCACCACAGGTCTAATATGTGAACAAAGCCTAGAAGTACCAACCTGAACTGTGAAACAGCAGGATGTGTGAGAGTGACAGAAAGGGTCATGTATCAATAAATAAAGTAGTAATAACTCCTGAATATATAAGCTTCAGTGTGGTTCTACAGAAATAAATGCATGTGGGAATTAAAACTTAACATCCCAAACTGATTTCAGTGTGTCTGACTCTTGAATGTTCAGGCCAAACTCTGTATATGGTGATCACAGTCAGCGATTTGCAGATAGAATGAATGATTGTCTGACATACTAAACATCCATAGCTGTCCCCTGCCCTGTCATCAAAGTGTAGCAGGATGATGTATCTGATCAAATTCAAAATAACCAGGATAGTGATGTATCTGTAACAGGTCTAGCATGACAGTCAAGTAAGAATCAGTGGTAAAGTATCACCCACAAGTTAATTGTGTTTCTATTACAAATGTATATGAATGTATAATTTATGAATGTGTCATCATTTTCTTTCTCCACCCCACCCTATAATTGCAAATAAAAAAAACACTACATATTGGTATGTGAACATTTCATTAACCATGGACATTTGTCCTGTTTCAAAAATATATGTATGTCTGTTGTTGCATGTGCCCTGGTCATACCTGCAAACCGGTAAACCTGATGGCCTGTTGCCATTAATCAACCCTGCATGTTGTTCAATTGTGTATTTCTGTTCAAATAATGCATGTGATATTGATAAGCCCGTTGTTCAATGGTGTTAATATCTGGGTGTTTGTTTAATGGGAATACCAATGCATGCTGTTACAACTAATTTGAATGGAATAATATGCCACTAACCCAAACTAACATAACATACCCACAAACCCAGAACGCTTGAGAAGGCAGGTCCCAGCGGATCCACCTCTCCCACCTCAGCTGGCGACTGCACCTGGCACTAGTGCCCAGGCTGGACCCTCCTCCGGTGGCCCTGTGCCACCTTCGGGTGGAAGTGCTGCAGGGGATGGGGCCCGTCCCCCCTCTGCAAGTGTGGCCGGAGGAGCATGTCTACTCACCCTCCAAGGTGTCCGGTCTGTGGTGCGAAGGGAGATCCAAGACTCAGTCCTTGGGCCCCTACGCCAGCTTGAGGCCCGGGTGGCACAGCTTACGGGCTTGCCCGTTTTCCCGCCCACACAGCCCCCAGCACAGCCCCGTCCTGGGCTGTGAAGGAACAGTGGCAACTGCCTATGGGTGGGGATATCAGTTCCACTGTTGCCATCTGTGGGCTCATGTGCCATGGATATCCCAACCTCCGCCCCCGTCAATTGTGTAACCCCCCCCCACATGTGTCATACACCGCCCCTGTATGCGTCTTGTCTGTCTTGTCTGTTAACCTACCCAACCTACCTCCCCAGCTATACCGACTACCTCACCTGACATACCACTTTCACCTGATAAAAAAACAAAAAAAGGGCACTCTGTACCCACAAAAAAATTACGCCCCATACATAGCTGTCCATGTTGCACACATGTCTGCTGGACATCGAAACTGTTAATTACAATTGGCTGTACAACAGGTATTAATGTTGTCCTGACACCTCTCTCAGGGGTGGAAGGTTCCAAATGTCACACCAAATTGCATACAAATGCACAGCTGTTGCTGGGTAAGACATGGGCAGCTATGGGCCTCACCTACATCCTTCCTGCAAATTCCAAGCTTCTTTCCCTACTGTCTTACCCTCTTTGTGACCCCTTTTTCACCACTTTCCTGTCACCCCTTTTTCTTTTCTTTCAAAGAAAATAGCGCGGGTGTGCGCTTGTGTGCGCGGAGCTCACCGCCAGTGCGCATGCGTGAGCTCCGTGCAAATGAGCACAGACCTGGTTTTAAATGCTTAAAAGTGCCTTTGGCACTTTTGATTGACAGGTCCTGTACACATTTCGAAAGAAAAATAAATTCCCACTGTCAATCTCAAACCCAGGACCCTGGTAACACTAGACTGTATGACCTACCACTAAGCCATGACTCTCATACAAGAACATAGTGCTAAAATAAATATAACATGTAATACTAGGAATCAATAGAAAGGTAATATAGGATGTGTACTACCCAAAGCATGTCAGGTAGATTTTAATGCCTGAATTACTGGATTCTCACACTAGTTTAGTGTTCACGGAAACAGCCCTGCTAATCGTTAGCTTGTACATAATAATGTGAGGTAATGTTCATATATGAAAGTATTATATGTACACATATGTATATATATATATATATATATATATATATATATATATATATATATATATATATATATAAATATATTAATACATGTGAAATATAGTGGTAGGTGTCAGTATTCACACACACTCACTACAGGAAACAGTGAAAATAAATGCAGCAACCACAATCTACAACACAGCCTGACTCCTGTGAGACTTAATAACCTTTTTAACTGCATAAAGGTGCTTCCGCACTTTGATTGCCAGGTCCTAAACTCAGTTTGAAAGAAAATAATTCCTACTGTCAGTTCCAAGCCCCTTGGTAACACTAGTCTGTATGACCTACCACTAAGCCATAACTCTCATACAAGAACATAGTGCTGAAATAAATCTTACATGTAATAGTAGGAATCAATATATAGGTAATATAGGATGTGTACTACCCAAAGCATGCCAGGTAGATTTGTAATGCCTGAACGACTGTATACCCATACTAGTTTAGTGTTAACAGTAACAGCCCTGCTAATTGTTAGCTTGTACATAATAATGTAAGGTAATGTACATATATGAAAGTATGTATATGTACACATACATACATATATATATATATATATATATATTAATACATATGAAATATAGTGGTAGGTGTCAGTATCCATACACACTCACTACAGGAAACAGTGAAGATAAATGCAGCAACCAGAATCTGCAACACAGCCTGACTCCTGTGAGACCTACTAACCACTTTAACTGCTTAAAGGTGCCCCTAGCACTCTGACCGATAGGCCCTATACTCAATTTGAAAGCAAAATATAAGCATACTAGTAGGCCCTACCACAAGACCATTGTAACACTAGTCTGTATGACCTACCAGTAAGCCATGACTCTCATACAGGAATATAGTGCTAAATAAGTGGAACATGTAATAGTAGGAATGAAGATAAAGGCAATATAGTATGTGTACTACCCAAAGCATGTCAGGCAGACTTTTACTGTCCCAATTACTGGATTCCCATACTAGTGTAGTGTTAACAAAAACAGCCCTGCAAATTGTTAGCTTGTACCCAATATTGTCAGCTAATGTACATATATGAAAGTATGTATATGTACACGTATGTATATATAGCAATACATATGAAATATAGTCGCAGGCGTCAGTATGCATACACACTCACTACAGGGAACAGGTGGGAGAAATGCAGCAACCTGAATTCACAACACAGCATGAAGCATGAGAGATGTACTAACCTTCACACTCACAGAACATTTTCCAACAGCATACCTGCATGGTCCACGCCCTTACAATCTGAAAGGGCAACACCTATCTCACATACCCTTTTATAGCACTGTCCTGAAATCACAGTGAGACATGCAATCAGTACACAACTGGCTGTATGCAATTAGCCAATACTGCCTTACAATTGGTGCAGAGGCCATCACATGGACCTATGCAGATACCTACAAAAGCATTCAGTACCCACACTCCACACATGCAATACAGTCATTGCATAAACCTACTGAGAAAGAGAGAGAGAGAGAGAGACAGAGAGAGAAATAAAAAAATATACAGACAGCCAGCAGCAAAACCAGCAGCAGCAGCAGCAAACAGCAAGCAGCAAGCAGCACCACTGACACAGCAACAGCTGCCACAAACACAGGTAATGCAAAGTAGCAGGTTAATACTGTGTTTACTGTGACACCTCCAAATGTATCATAGTTCACTATCTATAGGTATGTCCATGAGATAGGTTGTGTGTACATAGTCCTGACATATATACATATGTAATATTGTTGTACATGTTGCCCATACTTAAAACTTCCATAGCTTAGAACACAAGGCCAGTTGTGCATATGATGCAGTAGTTACCAGGGTCAGTAGAGGTTACTCCTCATTGGTGTGGGACCACTGTGTATGTATGGCACTGTTCAGGTACATATCCTGTAGTATGGCCAGGGATTAATATCAGTCTGTCATGTGGTGCTATGTCCTCTAGGGGTGAACGTAGCACACATCCAGGGATACCATTTCTTAACAGTGATGCTATGTGTTCTGCAATGTTGAGGGTGGCCCTCACCTGGACATGTGAGAGGATAGGGAGGTTACAGTCATCTGTGATAACTAATACCGCATGTGTATTTGAATGGGGGGGGGGTACCTGCACCTAAACTGTCTGCAACAATGTTGCCAATATCTGTGCATTTGGTGAATGTGAAGCATCTTAACACTGATGACCACAGATGCCTTGCCTTCATATGAATCTGCCCTGTGCTGCAGTAGCCTCCTGCTATTGTTATACAATGCGCTTGTATCTGTAGTCCACTGGACAGGATAAATAAGTGGTGTGCATATGTTCTGGGTTAGATATGTGTGTGCACAGTACATGCAGTATGTGGGATGTCTGTGGTAAGCATATGCAAAGGGGCCAGCAGTGTGTGTTGTGGCTTCCACTGGCCCAATGGGCTGCATGGATAGCATCACAGTCATAACTAGTGAATAACTGTGTAATTACATGCATACATAGCAAGGTAGTGTACTGTGCTTGTGGTGTTGTTGGGATATGTATATCCAGGCTGAGTAATGTGTGTCCACATCACAGGGTTGGATGGCAACACACATCCAGTATGTAGGGATGAACACCCAGAGTGTTTCAGACATGTCGCCTGTGCAGAAATATCTGGCCATTACCTGTGCATCCCCCACAACACACACACATGCAACATATGGCAGAAGTACTATAGCAGTACACATAGGTTCATAGGTTCATACTAGGCTATTTGCCCTAGGGCATTGATAAGCCTAGTAGAATGTGTTTGTCTTTCACCACCCAATTACAAGTTATGCTGCTATGCCCTTGTCCGACGTTAGTATACTGTGCCTCTGTCTAACAGTGACATAGAAATGATACCTGGGGTACAACTATGATCTCCATCCACTCATCCAGATTCCTATGGAAGAGAGTCAATGAGGGACTCTGCCTAACCTGTAGTGTGAGTTCATTACAGAGTGAAGGGAGCCTCTTGGTTAGGAATATGCCCCTCCAGCATGTCCTATTTATGTCAGTGCTGAGGTTCAGGTCTCCTGAGCATGTGGCTGTATGGGACTCTGATTTCCTGAGGTGCAGCATGTTCATTATTTCTGGGTTGGACATGGCTGTATATGGCAGGCACAGATTGCCTCTGAACAGGCAGTATGCCACGGAGTCCAGCTGGATTTCCTTTAACTGGGCAGCATATGACATCTGTTTGAGCCATTTCATCCTCTTGATGAGGTACTGTTGTCCTGTACCAGTTGCTGTAGGTGTCTGGTTAGGTACATCCCAAAAGGTGCATTGTATGCAATTATAGGCCTGATGATGGATGAGTAAAAAGGCACAATGACCTCCCCTGCCATACATGTGAATCCCTAATGATTAGCTGGGCTATATAACATGTCTTTCAATCCACGTTGGCCATGTGGTTGACAAATGACAGACTGCTATCATGTTTGTTCCCCAGGTCCCTAATTACATCTTCTGTACTCAATGGCCTAACACCTATGTGGTACTTTGCCACCAATGTGGAGGTGTGGGAATCTGCATTGAATATTGATACTCCACCTCCTTTGTTCAAGTGTTGGGGCCGAGAAGAATGGTAACAGGTATAACTTGGTAGTGCTGGTGTGCTCCTGGGAAACCTGAAACAGGTTTATGTTACTGCACAGATATCGATGTCCATAATGCTAAGTAGGGTTTTGAGTGCGTGCATCCTTAGGTCTAGACTTCTGGTGTTGAGTAGCATCACTCTTACTTCCTCATCCTTTGTGATACGAATGGATGTGGGTTTGCCTTATGAGCCTTGCCTAATACAGGCACTATGGGTGTAGCAAGAGCCTCCGCCAAAATCCAATAGGCCAGGGGTGACAGGTGCAAGCTGTCCCTAGCAAAGCATTGTGGCTTGTACAGCATACCACCCAAAGATGACAGGCATTGGCACACCTGTGAATGACACCAGTATGTCAGTCAATTGTTGGAAGGGATCATCGTGCCTTGATATTGTGGCATCGTTCTTGGTGAGGGTAAGATGCTACTCAAGGTCAGGGTCATACTGTCTTGGGCTACATGCTCAGAGAGCTCCTTACTGTCTCATGTCATGTAGTCCAGGGAGGTATGTGTCAGGTCATTAACACCAGCATGGACATTGAGTGAGTCATACCTGTACTTGCCTTGGAGTTACTTGAGTGTTTGTGTTATGTGGTGGGTCGTAGTGCCCGACAGGCTGCACACTGTGGCCCTCACCTCGTTAAGCCTGGTGAACATGATGTCAGTGTGCCTGATGATAGAGGCACTTAGTACAGGTGTATGAGGTGTGTTGTTTACTGTTAATGGCTGTGAGTGTTCAGCACATTGGCTTTGTGTGATATGTGTTGCACGTGTTTGTTTCCGTGGTAGTGGTTGCTTGAGTGTATGCTTAGGAGGTCTCTGCTGCATAGGCAGACCTGTAGTCCGAGCCTACGAGTATGTTCATGTGTGATCATGTGTTAGTTCTGCTGTCGTGGTAGGTCTATGTGAGACTGGAAGTGTAGTGAGTGTGGTTTCCTTCTCCACCTGACTGGTTATGGCAGTATTGAGTAGAGAGAGCCTAGCCTCCAGTTTGGTATATGGTTGCATCACTCACATGAGTTTGAATTTGTTGTTAGGAGGAGGGGGTTGTCTGTGTACATGCAGCTGTTCTAACATTGTCTCTGGATTACCACACTCACCAGCTGGACTGGGGAGGAGACTGACAACTGACCTTTGGACATGCTAGAATACTATTGTGAATTCCGTAATAATTGAAAACAAGGTCCAGTGGGGAGTGAGGGTGTACTGATATTACCTACTACTGCTGACTGATATAATAGCTTCAGTGAGCAAGTGCCAGGTAACCTAAGTGCAATGTGTTACAATTAAGTAAATGCAACAGTGTCAAGCAGTCACTTGCTGTCATGTGTAACATGGAAATACATACAGTAAGCAATGCAGATATCAATAGTGAGTCACAGAAGTGTTGAGAAGCTGTGTATTATGTGGAAGTAGTGTACCAGTGAAATAACAAGCTAACAAATAACACGCATATAAACAAAGCTAGATTCAGGAGGCCTGGATGTAGTGTTTGCCACAGCAAACAAGGTGTACCAATGTCAGTAAGATAGAGCTGAAATATGCAGGCACTATAAACCTGAAACCAGATGTTCCCAGCTATGAATGGCAGAGTACAGCCTATTGTCACACAAGAGTGCAGACCACAAACCTTGTTAATGTTAAATAACTGGCCTGAAGGCCAACTGCCTATACCAGAACTAATACACTTGGACACTGGGCTCTCAATCAGCAGTTCCCAACTTCAAAGGATGAAAGATATGTGTCCTGCCACCACAGTGCTTGCCACAAACCTCCCTAATGTAAAACAACTGGTCTGAAGGCCAAGTGCTTAGTCCAAATGACTTAGAATGATAGCTACACTTTAATCAAGTTACAACCAAGCAGTAATAAGTACAATTTAATACTCCCTGTATAGAATGTGTACCATGTATTGCTGAGATACTATGCTGATAACCTGTTTGTCTACCTTTCCAGGGGAACATGGCTCCAAAAAGGAACCCCGCATATTCTGCTGCAGAGGATGAAGTGATCCACCAGAGCCTGGTGCGTGACCATGCCATCCTCTTCTCACGCACCACCCAGAATCAGCAGGAGAGGTCTGCACTCTGGCAAAATCTTGTTAGCAGGATAAATGATGTTGGCATGCATGATAGGACATATGAGCAGGTGAGACATCACTGCAGTGATTTGATTAGAAATGTCCGCCAGCGTGCTGCAGATATCCGCAGGCAATAGGTTGCCACAGGTGGGGGGGTGGCCACACATCTCCCCTCACCAGACAGGAGGGGCTACTGCTAAGTGTTGTGGATCCAGCCCCAGAACAACAACAGCAACAGTCATGCATCATGATGGAGGTTGGATCCACACAGCAGCAAGACACTGAGTGTGCAGGTAAGATGCCATATTTATTTATTGTTATTACTTTTACATTTGTTGACCGAGATAGTCTAGCTGGATATATGTCCATTTTCAGTAGAGGCCTGGGGAGAAAAGCTCCACACATAACATAATAAAGGCAGACAGACAAGTTGTTAATACAGACATCCAAAATAATAGAAATATACACCAGCTTGTTAATTAAATCAACATACATTTAAGGAACTCAAACAGTTTAAAGTCATACACAATGTACTGTCGGTTTCAAAGCAATTCTACCTAAAACATAATGGTTATGCAATAAGGCAAAAGCCATATAGATAATAGTTAAAGCTCAGAAGGGTAGAGAAGTAGAAGGAGTATGAAAGATAAAATAATAGGGAAGAGGCAGGAGTCAAGAAGGGAAGTGAGGAAAAGAAGGAAGACAGTCAAGAGGAGGTGGGAGGGATGGGAGAAGTAGGTCAGAGCATAGAAGGACATCAAGGGAAAGAAACAGGGTAGAAACTAGTTTTATGCACAATGAGGGTTAAAGGTAAAGAGAGGGTGGGAGAGGGACGTTAGCCTGGAGTACTACAAGAACAAAGCCAGTGGTTTTGGAAGTACAGTTTGAGTTGTTGTTTGAAGAGAGGTAAGGGTGAGATTAGAGTTAACTCCTGGTATGTACATATGACTGTTCTGTACACTGTTACTTCATGCACGCATAAGGTGTGCATGTGGTATGTATCTGTCATCATGATATGTAATTGTGCATGTGTGATACAGACATTATGAGCAGCTGATGTGTATAAGGGAACTAGTGTACTACTGTACTGTATCATGTGCAAAACAAATGGCACACTTGTGCCCACTGACATTACTCTCTTCATACTTCCAGGTCCCTCCCATCTAGCAACGAGGCAGGCCATACATGCTGGTGAGTGTGTTTAACATTACCTGAAAAACAATTTATAATACTAGTAAGAGTAGTGTAACTCTGTAATATACATGCTGGTGAGTGTGTTTAATAATACCTGCAATACACAGTTTAACAATATTAAGAGTAGTGTAACACAGTACTGATGTGTGTGTTTACTGTGGGGTGTGCATGTGTGCGAGTGTGCCTGTGCCCATGTGTGCATGTGTGTTTGTGTCCATGAGTGCATGTGTCCATTTCTGAATGTGTGCATTAGTATTGAAGTGCATCTCTGTCAAATATGTGTTGAGACTGTAATCTGTGTTCCCTGTTTTCCTCCTGTAGGTTCTGGTGCTGCTCTGGTGACCTGCAGCAGGGAACCTGAATCTTGTGCCCCAGGTACTGATGATGATGAAATGTCTGTAATGGTGTAGGAAGGTGTGTCTGGGTCCGCCATTGGTCAGCCAATTGACAGTACACAGCTGTCAACCCCGTCAATGCGCACAGTCATCCTGCCGTTACATCCTTTGTCACCATTGTCCCTAGGTGATGGACAGTATGCAGTGGGCATAGATCAGGGTAATGTGGTACCTGTGGTACATGCATCCCCACAAGGCAGCCATGAGCAGGGTCCTCCAATGGTACCACGCAGACAGTCACCCATGGGTTCTCGTGGGGGCATCCGTGGCCGTACTGCCTCTGGTCGACGTGCCCAAGGAGGTATGTCAACCTCCACTATGTTTCGGACTGTTATGCAGGCACAGGCACGTATGGAAAGGTACACCAGATAGGGTCTGAGGGAGCTGAGAGCATGTCGCACAGCCATGACAGACAGCATGTGTGACGTTGCGAATGCTATCCGTAACTTCATAGATGTCGTTGACAGACGTTGTGGGGACATACAACAGCTGCTCCACAACCAGATGTCCATGGGCCAGGGCGATGGTGTGTGTTTGCGACGTTGATGTGGCCCGTATGCCAGCAACAGCACCAGCTGGCAGTGGCCGCGGACGACAACAGGCCCACTCACGCACCTCAAGTGCCAGCACCAGCCCCAGCAATGCTGGGTCTGTGCTGCCATCAGGACACCCCAGGAGACCATGGGCACGTGGCTCTGGACAATCCCAACAGGGAACTGTGTCCAGTCAGCACACCCCTGCTTCCGATGACAGTACCCAGTCTGGGTTAGTACCGGATATGGCCCGTAGCACCCCTGCCAGGCACAGGTACCGTGTCCGTGCCCACAGACACTGATCTGGATGACCTGACAGGTGCAGTCTGTGGCTGTCCACAAAACCCTGTACATGGCAGCCATTATGTGGGACTGTGTGCGTGCTTACACACATGCAGAAATCCAACACCTAGGGCAAACACATACACACACACACTGCACCAACACCGGTCCACCCTGTACTGCTGCCCCTCACAAACACACATACACACACATGTCAATTGGTGTTACCAGTGGCTGGCTTGGGCATACCTAACCCACACCCTGTGCATATGATGACACTGTGCCACCTCCTGCATACTACAACATCAGTGCAGGAAAAGGTAAACACGTTGCTGATGCACAGGGTGACTACATAGATGTGTATAAGTAGTAACATGTTGGTAACTGTTCACTGTCCCACTATGATTGTGTGTATATCCCAGCAGTCCTGCTGCAGTAACTGTATGAATGTCCTCAACTGCTATCTGCACCCATACTACTTACCAAAGTGTACCAGCTGCACACCATCACATGCTACCATTGACTATGGGAATGAGCATCATGTGCTGTTATGTAGATTCAGCTATATGTATCTGTTCTATCACACATGCATTTACACACACCCTGCTACCCCCACACATGCACACGCTCACCTGCCATTCCTATTATTTATTACCCTACATGAGTAGCTGTCGATACATGACAGGTACACATTTGAGAAGTGCACTATGTTGTTTACTACCGATTTCCTCCTCTCTACCTGTACTCACAAGGTGCAGGCAACCTCATCAGTTCAAAGGTGTAATGTGCATCAGGTACTGTGGTACCCTGATTGCCACATCAAACTTGTTTCCCATACGGAAATGCACACACAGACACATCCCACATCCACATACTTGCCACATTCAGGCTTCAAAACACTATCTAGGTATATTCTGGTACATGTGCGTGTTACAGTAGCATGTAACACTAAACTGAGTACTGGCAGTTGTCTGTTGTCATGTTGTTTGTATAGAGTAAAAGAATTGTTCGTTTATCCTACTTCGTTTTGTGGACATTACTTGAAGAAGTGTTACCTTACATGTGTTATTGGTACCACCACCTTCTCTTTTGTAGTTTTGTTTGTATAGGGTGCTGTCAACATCACTGCTTGTTTAGGGAAATGTGCACCCTGCAGTGCATAGCCCCATTTGGCAAAAGCCACATCCCACCCCCATCATTGTGCACACACACTAACCCCACCCACAGTAAAACACATACTTTCCATTTGCAAGATTCAAACCCATACCTAACTGTGTTATGACAGTAGAAGCAGACACATTAGCAGAGTGTGCTATTTGCATTATTGGGAGAAATCCTATCTAATGCTGTACTTAGAGGGTGCTGACATCATCTGTGTGTAGGAGGAGGGATGTGCACCCTGTAGTGTGTTCTCCCAGTCGGCAAAAGGCACTTATCCCTCCCAGCATAATGCACACACATAAACCCCACTCATACTAACACACATACATTCCCTTTGCAGGATTCAAACCCCTACCTAACTATGTTATGACACTGGAGAAAGACGCATTACACGGTGTGGGCTTGGCTGATTCATGTTAAAACGCGCGCACACAGCCTTACACACGTGCACGCCCATGCAAACCATTGTAAACGGTTTGCAACACGCTCACACCTGTCTTACACGCGCGCACACGCGCGCATGCACGTATATCAAGAAACTTTGAGTGTAGGGATAGTGTATACCCTCAGTTTCTTGACTTTCCTAGTGTTCTGTTGGGACACACCTCCCTCCCTGATGTCTGTCTGTCATCTGTCACCTTACATTGCCCTCCAATCTGGTACATTTGTTTCTATCCTTCCCCCCGTGATGTCACCTACCTCTTACTCTGTTCCTCCCCCTTCTCTAACTCTTACACTACTCAGAAAGTGCTCATTACCTATGTGGCAGTGTGATTCAGTATTGTAACCCTCATTTACATAGGATTGCCTAGTAATGCTTAGTTACATGTCTTACACGGAGCTTCCCCCCCTTGACAACCACTAAACGGAGGCCATATTGTTTTGGTCTGCAAGTCCCTCATTGACATTCCATGTAATACATAAATCCCACAATTGTGGGCTTATAAGCTTCGGTTTTCAGTTTTAGGTAGCGCACCCCGTTTGCGCAGATGTGCGCTGCAGTTACACATCATAATCCCACGAAAAAAAAAAAGTTGTTTAAAATATTTTTGCAACACTTTTTCATGCCAATGGCCACATATTTGGCCATTGGCATGCTGAATGAAACATATGCACCCTTTATTTGGAGCTGACATAGCTCCATTTTTGATTTTGCAGAAATGTACTCAGTTGTCAGCTGAGTACATTTCTGCAGCTAACACGTCCGTTACACTGACTAGTTTCAGCTTCGTGGATCACTCAAATACCTCATTTGCATATATTTGAGCTGCAAATGAGGTATTGAGCATTTCCACGCCCAGTCCGTGTAAGAGACGTGTTAGCTGTCTCTTACACGGAGGTTTGGGCTGTACCTGAATCGGGAGGCTTACACGGAGGCTTACACTACTCTTGAACTCCATGTAAGCCTTCCTGAATCTGGCCCATTGACAAAATAACACAGCATGGTTAAATATGCATCTTTTTCTAAAGTAAAAGAAGCATGTAACTCTAATTATTGCCATTATTTATTAATTGTAATTCATCTCATTTTCTCCAAAAATCACCACTTTTAGGTAGGATTAAGAGGAACAGAGCTAAAATTTTCATAAAAATAAGAGATGTCCCTTATGTATATCTATATCTGTATCTATATCTATATTTATGTCTATATCTATATCTAATATCTATCTAATATATAGATACACCCACACACAGACACACACACACAGACACACACACACACACACACACACACACACACAGTAGATATATCTATATATTTATATATCTATATCTATCTATATATAGATATATATATATATATAGATATATATATATATATATATATATATATATATATACATATATATATATGTGTGTGTATATATATATATATATATATATATATATATATATATATATATGTGTATCTAGATATAGCTATAGATAGATATCGGTAGATAGATAATCTATTATCTCCACAGTGGCATACATGCGACATTCATAAAGCTGTAAATAGTCCAATGAAGTATTATGGGTAATGGGTACAATAAGCAAAATGGAGTAAGTAGAAGCAGTCCTATGCTCTGCTCCTTTTAAATATGATACACTTTTAAAATACATATGTCTTAGTGTCTACTCTTATTTCTGTCTTATTTCTTTCTACAATATCAACTTTAAATCTTCGTTTACCTTCTTCTAAATCTTCCTTTTTTCCTTTGAGATGGAGTACATGATTCTTGATTGGATCTGTTGATCAAAATGGAGGGTGGATAAGCAGCAGAAGTAGGGTTGGTTGTCAACAGAGGGTGACCAGGGCTTGTCCATAATGATTATGTGTTTTATATGTAAGGCAGAGACAGTTATTAAGGAGAAAAGAGGTTTATTGGAAGTGGTAACCTCTTCATGGCTGTTGTAAGCTTGTACTGGATTTTGTGTTAGGGTCTTTAAATGGGAGTTACATTTCATTGCAGTTTCTATGACAGATCTATTTGTGCAGGGTTTAGTGGCAGTAGGAGTTCAAATGGTGTAAGATTTTGTTAATAGCAGACCCAAATGTTTTGTTTTTTTAATGGTTTATTTGTGGATTTAAATGTTTTTTTAACAGCAGTGACTTGAGATTTACCAAGGTTACAGAGATGTTTATAAGTTTGAAAGTGAACAGATTTGGTTGTTTGGCAGTTTTGCCAAGCTGTATCTCTCCTGTGCATTAAGTATGTGACTAGTGTGGGATAGATAGATAGTTTGGGTGAATTTAACACTTTTCCTTCTCATGGGTGAGGACAAGGTTTTTTAGGGTATTGAAAAGTAGTGAAATGAATTTAAGCACAGCATCATCCAGACATAAGGTGCATAGAATGGACCAGTTAAGGTACTGAAAAACTTTGTTGAAAACTTCAGGTTTAACTCATTCCCTTCAATGGAGCTCAGGAAGTTTGCATTGTAATTTCTAATGGGTGGATCCTAAGCCTTTTGACAGAATCAAATTATGTCCTCGCATTTCTAACAAAAGTTCATATCTCTGGAACCACAGGGGTTATATGAAAGAAGGATAAATGACAAACTCTTCAGGACAAGCTATTTTTGTAGTGGTAGTATTCTTTAGGTTCTAGGTCGTAAAATGAATTTTATAAATCACAGTAAACACTACTGCAATTGTAATATTTTGTAAACAATATCTCAGCAACCACTCACATTGCACACATACTGCAGCAGCATTTTATTCATCTAGCTGAGAGCTTTCATATGAGGCTAAGGAGTTCTGTCTGCGTTACTTGGTTGTTGAGATATTTAGAAAAATATAAAAATTATAGCTATATAAATTAATATCATAAAAACAATGGTTAATATCTACTTTCCTAGACAGAGGTAAAATAATTATGCAGTTAAATTTGCCATTGTGTAAGCTTTAAGATGAAATATTTTAATACCTTGTACATAGCATGGTTTTAGAATTACTGATGCAAATATGGACAAGCAATATTTGACTCATACAGGCATCAGTAGGAGTCAACTGCAAATCCACCTGGAGGCATTACTCGGATGTAATGAGTTAAAGTTGGTAAGATTACAGCATTCCTTAAGAAGTTGATCTTTGGAGTTGTGGTTTATTAATCTCTGGAGATAGATGGGATAGTGTCACCGAGTGTGAGAAGGTTCTTGGGGAGCTGTTTTTTAGGATTTGAAGTTAGGGTCCAGTCAAAAATGAAGCTAGAATTTCAGGTTTTGTTGGGGTGAGTATGGAAGGTTATACTTTGTGTAAATCCATATAGGTTGCTGCTATTTGAGGGCTAGTCTGGTGAAAGGTGCTACCAGGCAGTGCTGACATCACTAAAGATTGCAGTTTTGTAGGCTATGGAATTTGATATCCAGTTATGGATGTCTTCCAGGTTACAGATATTTTTACCTGGAGGAATATACAGGGCAACGATATATAGATTTTTATGATTGTTTAGTTTCAGGTTAGAAATTAGTATCTCTGCAGATTGAAATGAATGTAGGTTGAATAAAACATGAGTGAGTGAGAGTGAAGTGGTTTGAAAATAAGATGGCTACACCCCAGCTTTTTTGTTTAATCTATAAGTGTGTATAATATTACAGACTAAGGGAAGAATTTCAAGTGTTTGATCTGCGACTTAAGCCAGGTTTCAATGAGGATGACAATGCCATGAGAGTATTGAGAGATGCAAGAGTGGAATTTGTTTACTTTGTTGACTATACTTCAGATGTTGATGGAGAAGTTTTTTAGTTTTTTGGGAGATACAAATATAGAAGCAAGGGTGGATGGTAGAGGTGAGAGTTATGTGCCAGGATTAGGGTGTACATCACCACATAGGGAAATCATTCGGTAATGTAAGTAAAGTAAAGTAAAGGGCATAATAAGAAGTTCATATTCGGCTTATATTTAAGTTTGAAAGGTATGTGGTGAGGTAGATTTGTATTTGTAAAGGAGGTAGGGTGATAAGTTAAATAAGTTGGATACAATTTTGTTAGAATAGGGATGGCCGATAATGTGCGCATAATATGCAAAAGTAGGGGATTTTAGAGTTGGTGGGATATGTGTTATATAACATGAGAGGTATGACAGGAAAGGGTGTAATGGTTACTTTCTTATATGAGCAATATGCTTAGTGGGGTTAATGAAAATTATTCATGCTCATTTCTTGAAGAAGAAAAGCAGGTGATCAGTTTAGGATGATGGAGATGTAAAGTTAATTATGTAACAGAAAGTGATTTCAAGATAAGTCTTGAAGTATTGGAAGTGATGTAAAAGGAAAAGGATGACTAAAGAATTAGAGTGGGTATAACGGCAGGAAGGGGAAGGATCCATGTAGTAATAGGAGGATATTATGTCAGTATAAATTTAGTTGTAGAGGGGATGTGTGGGAATTGCTGGTAGGGGGTGGGAGCAGAGGGAGTTTCAGTGAGCAAGGATTACTGGAGCAGGGCAGAACATTGCCAGGTGTGTTTCTGAGTATTAGAAGCAATCAGTTTCATCAACCAACTGCTGGATATGTGTTACAATTTAATTATAGAGGAAAAGTAATAAAACAGTCAGTAGTTATAAATGCTGTGAATACAATTTTTTACAATTTTTGTTCAGTATGGGAAGGAAAACAGTTGGATATATGACTGGTAGACAATAGGATTTTTTTTTTTAGATTAGCAGCTCGGATTGTTAGAATAGGTCAGTCTTCACTGAAAGGAAAGCAGTGTTCTTAAATGCCTACTTTTTCAAAGGATGACAAGCTGCTCATGGGTAATAAAGCCATACATATCAAGATATAACAGCTTTAACAAGCCTGAAGTACATTAACATACAAAGTGTCCTTTTCCTTTAGCAATAGCACTGGCTGCAAGGCCAGTGGTACAGTAGATTTTAGCAGCTTACTTAGCGACACCCAAGGCTTTCAGTCTATATACTGTCCATATTGAAAAAGATTTTATGCAGACTGCAAATCCTCCTAGCAGAAGATCAACAGTTTTAAGCAGAGTGATGCAGAATGACAGGGACACACATTCTGATACTGTGTGGAAGGTGCAATCTTACAAGCCCTGAGCAATTATGAGCCTGTGTGTGTGTGTGTGTGTGGGGGGGGCTGTACTGACACTAACACTGTACTGCTTGTGCGTGTGTGCATGCCCTCGTGCACACACACATACACACACACACACACACACACACACACACACACACACACACACACACACACACACACACACGCATCATACAATTTTTAAAACAGGCAGAATTCCAGGCTTCGAGTTTTTCAAGAAAGTGCTGATTGTGTTTCACATTGTTAATACAAGTTGGAGAAAAAAACATACTTCTGATAACATTGCCTATTTCTGTGAAATGTCTTTTTTTTTCTAGTCAGTAACATATCTCATTCTGTTGTGCATCTTTGTCACCCAAGGAGTTTGTTATTTCTCAAGCTTGTATTACAGCACTTCTCTTCATATAAAGATACATCGCTTTCAGTGGTGATGAATTTCAATGGCATCACGTGTATTTATTTATTAACATTTGATTACCGGGAAAGTCCCACTGGGTCGAAGCCCATTTTTAGCGGAGGCCTGGGGAGAAAAACTCCAAATTATTAGAAAACATTTTAAGAAAAATAATTTTACAATCTTCAAAAATAAAACAAAAACATCTGCAGTTTAAATAATTGTAACAAATTAGACCTAATATAAAAAAATTGGTTAACAATCATTGCAAGATATATATGACAATCAATTAACATTTAGACACATTTTAGACAGTTTGCAGAGAAATTAAAGGTAAGTTAGTGTAATATAAATAGGAATTGCAATCTAAATTGAGGGAAAACAGGCTTATGGTATATTTAGAGGGCAAATCAGGAAACATAATTAGATAGCATTAAGGGAGTTAGCAAAGGAGGGGATTAAAGAAGTATAAGAAATGAAGATACCTCTTCATATTTAGGGATGTAGCTTATCCTGGATTTGAGCAAGAACAGAGTCAGATTTTAGCTAAGAAGTCCTTCAGAGTGGTTTTGAAAGAGAGGAGGGAGTGTATAGACCTGATGGATACACATAAGGAGCTCCAGGCCTTAGCAACCTAATTGATGATTTATTTTGTACCAGACCCTAAAACTCTAGCAAGATGTAGTTCCCTAATGAGAATGAGAACAAAAGCCTTGTGAGTTTATAAAGTTTTGACAACTGACTCAGCTCAGCTGAAGGTCATATGCTGCAAATTCATTATACATTCAGCTACCTTTGTTTTGGACTGAAATGAACAGTCTTTTGTTTGCTGTTTCTTGCAAAGGACAGTGTAAGGGATTCTCAAATGCAGTTTATCAGAATATTTTCTGAAACTTATCATCATCATCATCATCTTCAGCCCCCTTTTTCCTGTTTTTTTACATGGGGTCAGGGTATCGTGTTAACTGCCACCACCTCTCTCCATTCAATGCCATATTCATGCCTTCTTCGACATTCTTGCCTGACTGTCACAGATCTTTCACACAATCCATTCACCTCTTTGCTTGACAGCCTCATTTCCTCTTACTGTTTTCCTGTCTGTAAAATAAATACCAGGATGACATCAACGTATGTGTGAAATTTTTAACAACAAAAGAATATAATCTGAGCACTTTCATCTAAAACTTAATAGACTTCATCAGAGTGAAAGTCTATATAAACCAAGGACATTTTTAAAATCAACGACCAATGAAAAAACAGAAACAGTCATGTAAAATTAGTTCCATTCCATGTGTTTTTTCGTGAAATAAATTGACAGTTGAAAACTGTACTAGTAACTAAGTAATATATTAGTACCAAACCTAAAATTACAGTTCCCCTGAAAACATAAAACAATAAAAAACATCATCTTAAATAAATACTCAGTTAGAATGGTTAGTATAATAGAACTGTATTTTAATTATATTATAGTAGCTTTAAGTTTTAAAACATTAAAAATGTCATGGATGGTGCAGTGGTGTAGCGGTAGCATTGTCATGTCACAGCAAGAGGTTCTCTGGTTTGATTCTTGGCTGGGGTGCCTTCTGTGTGGAGTCTGCATGTCTTCCCTGCATTTATGTGGGTTTCTTCTGGGTGCTCTGGTTTCCTCACACATTACAAAGACATGCGTCTGGAGCATTTCTCCCTGGGCCTCTGCTGAAAGTTGCCTTTGTTCCCAGTTGGACTTTCCCGGTTAACAAATGTTAAATAAATAAAATAATAGAAATAGATACTGTGTCATTAAAACCTGGGCTAATAGCAACATTTAATCTCAGCTGCCAAGCAAGATCCTTGAACTCAGATAGAGTCTCAACGTCCCCACACAAAGGGGTGAAACTTCTTATTATTGGTATAAACATCGGTGCGTCTAAACAGAGCTTTAGTATTTTTATTTTTTTATGTTTTCAGGGGACATGTAATTTTAGCTTTTATTACCAATATATTATTTAGTAACTGGTGCTAGTTTTCAGCTGTCAATGTATTTCAATTACAACACATGGAACGGTACTAATTTTACACTACTGTTTCTAGTTTTTCATTGGTCGTTGATTTTAAAACTGTCTTTGGTTTGTACAGACATTCACTCCAATGAAGTCTATTATGTTTTAGATGAAAGTGCTCAATTTGTATTGTTTTCTTATTAAACGGTTCATACATATGTTGGTGTTGTCCTGGTATTTGTTTTTCTGTTTGTGTTTGGTATTGTGGTTTGTCTTCCTGTCTGTTCCAAATCTTCTTCGCCAGATTGTCTTTTGCTTTTCTGCAGGTGTCTGAGCCACAGTAATCTGTTCTCTTTGATATTTTTTACAATTGGAGCTACTTTGGCTTCTGCTCTTATGTTCTCATTTCTTCGTCTGTCCCACAGTGTGCATCCTACCATCCTTCTCAGGCACTTCATTTCCATCACCTCTAACTTCCTCATCTGCTCTGCCTTTACTGCCCATGTCTCTGTATCATACAGTAGTACTGGTCTCACCACTGTCTTGTACACCTTACTTTACCGCATCTTTGGCATTCTTTTGTCATAGACTACACCTGAGACTCTATGCCATTTGGCTGCAGCCCCTCTGATTCTAGCTTTGACGTCTTCATTCAGACTTCTCTTCTCCTTAACCACCCATCTCAAATACTTGAAGCGATTTACCTATTCCATTTCTCTTCCATCTCAGTTCTCAGCTTTGTTTGATTTCCCCAGTTTGCTGCCATTACCACTGTCTTATCTGTGCTTAGTTTCATCCCATGTGCCTTCAGATTTGCATTCCATTCTCCTGTCCTTTGCTGAAGTTCTTGCTCAGAGTCTGCCTGTAATGCCACATCATCTGCATACAGCAGTTTGTTGATCTGTCCTCTCCAACCTGTTGTCCATCACCAGCATGAACAAAAGTGGGCTCAGAGCTGAAAACTGATGCACACTCACTCCCCCTAGGAACCTTTCTGTGAGGCCAAACAGTGTTCGTATTTCAGTCATTGGGTCCTTCTACATAGCCTGCACTAATACTACCAAAGTTTCTGGGACTTCAAGCCACTGCAGTACTGCCCAAATCAACTTTCTTGGGACCTGACTTGGGTTGACACTTATCATACAATGAAAACAGCTTTTCAAGTTATGTTTTCCAGTGAGCCAGTCAAAGAGACTGTCTACAAAGTATTTCACTTCCAAGGTATTTATGTGACCTCAAAATCTGAATAATAAGTTATGACTGGTGAGAGGTGGATATTCACAGAGGAGATACATGGGTTTGTCTCAAGCAATTGTTCTTTTAACAGAAATGCCCATCTGTTATAGGAAAGCACATTTTAACAAACCTCCTTTTTGTTAATGTTCTTATCAGGCCACCATACATGCCCACTACCTAGTCTTTCACTATGCCCCTTTCATTCTATTTGATCATGGCAAGAGCTGTTTGTGGCATATTGCCATTTACATAGCCATAAAAGTTTTTCTGTTTTATGGCCTAGCCCCTGTCCCAGTGGCTGATGTTAAAGATCACTATGCATATGCCAGTGGGCTTGCTACAACTTCCCTTGTATGCATGCACATTCCCTCCCAAGCCTAATGAAGATTGCCACATGGACACAGCTTTGCAGAGCCAAGAGTATCCTCAGCTCCTAGCACTGTCTGCGGCACAACTCTTTCTCTAGTACCTGTTGGCAGTGTGGGTGAGTCCGACTCAGCTGCTTGGGCTCATCCTACCCCTTGTTTTAATCCAGTGCTCAGGCCACTACTCAGTCTTGGGTCAGCTGTGTTGCAATCATGGCTTTGTCCTTCTATGCCATGGACTCGTGCTTTTAACAAACTGGTTTTGACACACAGGGGGTTCAATAAAAAAAAAAATTGTCAAACTGAAGTATGGCACAGAAATGTAGTGCATAGCCATTATTTGTGCCATAATATGCAGGCATGCTGTTAAGGATGCCTAAGCTTGATGTTAGTTAATTTTAAACCGCTCTAATTAGACTACTAATGCAAAACAAATCAACTTGTTTGACTAGTCAGGCTAAAGAGTGACAGATGCATGACTAACATAAAGTGACTATTTATCATGTTCTTTTTTCTAGAAAAATATTTAAGCTAAGTACCTAAGCCAAGCATGTCCCATTATCCTTTTGACAACTGATTTTTTTATAGATTTATTGAAAGACAAGGGAATTCTTATAACACATTTTAGGCTAGAACACACAGAATATGATTTTTGTCTTCACTTACCTGCTGCCTTTCTCCTTTTTATTTCCCTGTTGTCCTTCTAACTACAAATTCTAATACAAAACAATAAAACAGTGATGCATTATATTTTCAGAATGGATGAGAATGTTTCAGCTTTTTGATTTTCAGCATTATATACTGTGTGATATATGTGACGGTGCACTGTATCTTTCTATCATGTTCTTCTAGTATAACCCCACAAAATCTTTAATGTGGGAAAAGATACCCACCTCTTGAGGAAGGAGGTGGTGGCAAAGCAGTAGATACATTGGCTTTCTTTGTACTTCACATGAGATGATATAACTTCCAGAATAACATCTTACAAAATATTTGAAACATAAAGCTAAAAGGATGATGCTGACATTGCTGTTGTTGGTATGTAAAATAATTAGCCACAATTTTCTTGTTGTCTGGGTGCAGCGGTTAAAGTTGTTGCCTCGCAACAAGAGGTTCTCTGGTTCAATTCTCGGCTGGGGTGCCTTCTGTGTGGAGTTTGCATGGGTTTCCTCTGGGTACTCCGATTTCCTCCCACATTTTAAAGACATGCAACTGGAGCATTTCTTCCCGGGCCTCCACTGAAAATAGGCTCTGTGGAGCCTAGTTGGACCTTCCCAGTCAACGAATGTTAAATAAATAATAAATAAATAATCACAGTTATGAAGAGACCATGCAGTTATGATGTGTGTATGTGCACAGCCTTCAGCTTTCAAGCTCAGGGGTATATTCTATGAGTGGTTTTGTTAGGCTGTATCAAATATGTCATGATGTTTAAGCAGTAAAGACAAAATTAATATCTTCTATCTTGAGTGACCTACTTAGGGTAGTACTGAAAACAAGAGTGAATACTACAAAATCTTCCAGAAAATAGTCAACCCCTTCCTCACAAATGTAGCATCCCCATCTCATCCTCAAACAGTACACAATTCTGGACAACTTAACATTTCTGCACTACAAGAGAAAAAAAATGAAATGACAGGCATAAGAAACAATACTTAAGTCAGACTTTTTAAAACTAAAGTCAAGCAAGTCTCATTGCACAAAATAAATAATATATATATATATATATATTTATTTATAGCCTTTCTATGCCCAAGGGACTTTTAACTATACCTTATTTAAAAGGTGCATTGTGCATGTTTTTCATGTTTCTCTAGGGGTTTGAAATGAGCAGCACAGTAGTTAAGTAAAGGCCTACAGTGAACAAAGTCTTCAATGTATGCTTAATTTGTAAGTGTAAATTGCTTTAATTGACTTCATACTTAACTGTTAAATAAGAGCAAAGTAACTTGGGTAGCTATCAAAAATGACATTTCCAAATCCAAGTCACAATTCACTGTGGGCATCGTTACAGACAGTAATGTCAGAAATTAAACATGTTTCAGCTAATGTGCTACTTTAAACTTGAGTCCTGTATGCTAATCAATGAAAAATAGCCATGCATGGGCAAAAAATTATAGACTTAAAACCTGATTTTGTCTTTTCAGCACTGTGGTAATGTAATAAAATAAAATGACAGCTTTGTTGTGGCCTTCTGTTTCGCTCGGTTTCAAATTATCACATTTTGTGGCTTTCCTTGTGAGCAGATTTGTGGTTAACGAGGCGTTATTATTGAAAGACAAGATCAGTCAGCAGATTGCTGCATGATGACAGAATGAACACACTGTTGTTAATTGGTAAGTGACTGCTGAATATTTCTAGGCAGACTAGAAGAATAGGCAGCTTTGAAAGTGGTTTATTAGAACACAATTATAAACTTCCAACCAAATAACATTAATCAGCATAGTTCGCATTTTAATTCTGCCAGTTTAAAGGCTAAATAACTGAAAGCAGATTTAATCATTCAGGGAGAGGCTTGTATGGTAAAATGGTAATTTTCTTTTAAACTGTGGACTCTGCACAGACTCTGTTATGCTTGGGCTTCTTAATGTAAATGGATATCCCCTGTTTGTCCAATTTGTAATCTCTAAAAATTAATTAAATATTTATTGTATTTCTTTCTGGTTGGTTCGTTTCATCTCACAAAAAGTCAATGACATCTGCTTTCTAATTACCATCTTACATATGTAAACTGACAGTATTATTTTGTTTCATTGTGGTCACCCAGCAGTATGAACATAGGCATAGATGATGGTCACTGTAGATGTGACACCCCAACCCCATATATCAAAAACTGGAAAAAGGGGAACTGAGGATGGATGGATTTCATATGCATATTTGGGTGAATTTATCACTCTTTGCGATTATGGCTGTATGTTTGCAAATCAGCTGGCAGGATAAACTCAGCGTCCAGTTTTATACTACCTTCACAGATAATCTACCAAAATGTTGCATTCTTTGTGCATTCCTAGCATGTAGCATGGACAACACTGCCGATTATTATACCATGGCACAAAAAATAATAAAACCGCCGATTGCCTATTGTGCATACAAGGTTCAGGAAAGATCCAGAAAGCCAATGCTATTATACATTATCATCTAATATGGGTTACAATACAAAGAAAGAGAATCTGGCCACAGGATGTCAGTTACAAAACACAGTGATAGAATCCTGCCATTGAATATTTTCACAATACACTGTGAGAAAATCCTGTCATAGACAGCTATTACAGTATGGTAAAGGTGAGTTAAAGGAACAAATGCAGTGAGCTGATGGCATGCAGATAAAGAATTCAAAAGTCGGTAGAGTGCCAAAGAGCATTCCTGACATCCACATAATTTATATATTTACAAGTATTCTTAATGGATTTTGAAAATTAGTCTCGTGATTCAGATAGCAAATTCAAGTATATCGAGAGGTAGGTAATTCCATAAAATGTGGCAAAATAATGCTGTTGACTAGAAAGTGCAATACTGAGATGAGGGAAAAGGCTATACAAAGTTCTACTTTGCCATTTAACACAGAATAAAGAATAGTGTGTGTGTGTGTGTGTGTGTGTGTGTGTGTGTGTGTGTGTGTGTGTGTGTGTGTGTGTGTGTGTGTGGTAGGGGTATAGCATCTGAGAAGGAGATTTTTAAAAGAAGAGATTGTACAGTTCTGGTGTTTTAAATAGGGCAAAGTCATGTACTAGATTACCTGTAGGGGCAGAAGTAATAAACCTAGCTGGACTGCTATAGTTTCCATGTAGAAGTCCTAGAACTGGAGTACTCAGGCCCATTAATGAATGAATCTTTGTGTACTCAGTTCACAGATCATGTTTTTAGAAGGAATTACTTTCTGTATATCTTAAAATTCCCAACTGTTTCATAAAATATGTGTTAAGGATCTGTTAGAATAAATAATTATTCCCAAATGCTTGAACCGACTGTCAGCTCAGCCTGCTGACCTTAGTTTGTGGCATATACAATCATGACGGCGCACTGTTGCTGTGGTAGCATTGTCACCTCACAGCAAGCGGTTTTCTGGTTCAATTCTTGGCTGGTGTGCTTTCTGTGTGGAGTCTGCATGTCCTCCCTGCATTTGTGTGGGTTTCCTCTCACATTACAAAGACATGCATCTGGAGCATTTCTCCCCAGGCCTCAGCTGAAAATTGGCTTTGTTCCAAGCCAGACTTTCCCAGTTAACAAATGTTAAATAAATGAATTTGACTTGGTGTATATGACTAACCACCTAATCAATCAGCACCTTTTCCAGAGTGAGGAGGTACCTAGATTGTGCACAAATAACCTCAGAAAGATGTGAGCAAGCATAGGGTAAGGCAGCAATGTCCACCACGTATATTACAGTAGCTGTAAATTAAGGCAGGGATAAACAGACAAAATAAATGTGAATCAAAGATTTAGTGCAACATCTGACCCAATGGTAATAGACAAGTAAAAGGAGTAGCAATGGGTAACAGCTGTGCCCCTATTTTTGCCAATCTGTTTATATACCAATGGCAAAACTATTACATTTTTAACACTATCTACAAAGGTGACTGGTGTCTTTAATTAAGATTTTTGGATGATTTATTTATTTTATTGAAAAACGGGGGGGGGGGGGTCACATGATAAATTTCTTGAGTTTATAAATGGATCCTGTGAATATTTTAAATTTACTGGCACCAGTGACGACAAACAGATCAATTTTTTAGATGTGAAATTAATCAAGGACCCTCATACTAAAAGTTTTCAATCTCGGGTCTTTTTTTTTTCCAATGACTACTTGGAATTTACTAGTAACAACCCTTCATTTATGAAAAGAAATATTGTAAAGGGCCAGATGGTCAGGGTGGTTAGAATGTGTTCCAAGTATAGTTTTGCAGAAGATGAAACACAACAGGTTTTGGACATGTTCCTTGCTAGGGGTTACCCGCTTGATCTTTTAACCCGTATAAGGGACCAAGTTATTAGTGAATGGAATCTCAGATATAAACCATTATTAGGGGTAACTGAAGTAAGATGAAGGAAAGAATTTTTCCCAGGCCATGGTACTATCATACGGCGAAACCTCAGGTTGTGTTAAAAATATTATTAAAAACAATTGGGCTATGTTTAAGGGTAACAAAGATTTATGGTCAGTTACTGGTGTTGAACCCTTGTTTATTTACAGGGTTAAGAGTAATTTGAAATGTATACTGGAAAACAGACACCTAGCAAAGAATAGCAAAAAGAAAGGGACAACTAGGTGTGGGGCCTGTGATTATTGTAGTTACATTATTGAAGTTCCTACGGTAAAATTGGGTCCCTATGACACTGAAGTGACCTTTTTCCCAGGTTCGTGCACAACAACAGGTGTTGTTCACTTGGCTAGATGTAAAGATTGTGGCCATTTTTATATAGGAAAGACAGAAAGGAGGTTAAATCAAAGGATTTATGAACACTGTTACAGTATTATAAAAAAAGATGAAAAAAACGCACTATATAAACATATTAGTACTAACCCTTCTCACTCCTTTAAATCTGGCATTTTCGAGGTGGTCAATAAGGATTTTAGAGGGGGGGATTGGACTAACAAATTATTAAGGGCAGAAGCTAGGTGGCAATTCAAACTTAATGCCACAGAGGTTCCAGGTATTAATTAATTTATTAGTATTAAACCTGAACTAAAGTTCAGGGCTACAAAATTATGAACTGTTTTTTCATTCTTACCTCTCTTTCTACTATTGGTTTTATGTACATATCTATTTGTTTACTCATACAATAGATACTTGTAGTATTTGGTTTGGTCTGCGTATCTGCACAGTTTTTAAATTCAGGCACTATAGTGTCCTTTTTTATATGCACTTTAAAACACTGCCATTTTAAATGTTAATTATTGTCTAATTGAATTAATTATTTATGTGTATAAAAGGAAATGAAACCATGGTGTTTTGTTCTGAAGAAGTCACTTGATGAAAGCGCTTGACTGTGGATATTTTTATTCTTTTGTGGATTTTCCATCAATAAATTTCGTTTTGACTGTGAATTTTATTCTCTTGTGGACTTTCCATCAATAATTTCATTTTGGGTTGTAGTACATCGGCTCCAGAGTGGATTTTTGATTTTTTTACACATATTAAGACACTCATGTGGGTGACCTCAATTTGGTCTCACTGAACATAAACCCTCTATTATGATGTTATAAACCTTACCAAAGCTGAAGTGATGAGCTGTGATTAGAATACACCCTTCTAAGTATTTATAAATCTAGTTGCATATAATGGACATCAAGACTGTGAGAATGGCAAGAGAAGAGAGAAAAATCACTAATTGTTATAATGCCAAACTCTTATTTTTTCCTTGAAGACAGTAGTGTTAATGCAGTTTTCTACAGATCTTGCATGGTTTCTGAGAGAATTAAATTAATAAATGGCAGTCATAAATGATTAGAAATGGCCACTTTAGGGGATCAAAGTAACCACTGACAACATATATGGAAACTAGGTATCAGAGGATATCATACATTTATTTACATACATAGATAGATGAAATCCCATAACAAAATATGAATTATAAGGAAACAAGTGGATTTATAATGTTCCTTATCAACAATATCATTGGCATTCTGTTTTTTTCTTTCCTTTTATTAATGGTGAACATTATACAGAAACTAAATGAATACTATTGGCTGCTCAGTGTCCCAAACAGAGGTAGTGGCTTTATTAGCTTGCTGATCTACATTAAAAATAGTTTTCTCCCATTGAAAAATTGACTTTAGATCTTATTAAATCTATGGAACATTTAATCTAAATTTAAGTGAATAGTATATTTTCAGACATAAATATATATTGTCAGAAAAGTGAGCAGAAACCCTGAAAAATGTAGAAAAGTCTCCCTTTTTCAGTATGATTCAGTGGTGGTCCTAAAATCAAAGTGTAAGATGACCCCCATATTTTCTAAGTTAGATTAGTAAAGCATGCATATTATGGGAGAAGACTCTACCCATTTTGGGAAGGAGACATCCGTGCAATGGGTATCAGTATAGTTTGGTCTATAGAAGAATGGGCATTATACAATGGGAACGTTGGAATTGTTTAGCTATTTTAAGTTTGGGTTGAATGGCTTGATTGGTATTTCTGTATAGGTAAGGAAGACAACAACTGGTTATAGTCAGTTGGTCACCTATTTATAGATCAGTGCACATTTAAATGGCAATTTTGAAAGATTCAGTATCTTTATCATAAGCAGGGTTTTTCTTCTTCTGGGGAGTACCACAAATAATTATTTATTTAATGACATTTGTTGACTGGGAAAGTCTGACTCTGACAGAAGCCCATTTTCAGCGGAGGCCCGGGAAGAAAAGCTCCACAAACACATTATGATTGCACAGTACTTTACAAGAATTTACAAAATTTACAGAAATTACAGTACAATACAGTGCAGTATAATAAAATAAGAAACTAATAAATTGTGAGAAATTGCAATATCAGAGAGAAAAATAGAGTAATTTACAAGATATATATATATATATATATATATATATATATATATATATATATATATATATATATAGTTTCACTTTGAATCATCAAAAGCTTGAAACATCGAAATTCTGATCATCGGGACCAGAACATTGAGTTTCAAACCATCGAAGATTCAAAGGGAATGTAAAAAAAAAAAAAGCTCTAAAAACTATTTTATACAGGGGGGCTTCACTACACCCCCCCTACTTTAATATACCAACTCCGAGATCGCACTACAGTCGGGTAAAGGGAAATCACCGTTTTAGCACTATATGCAGAAGCACTAAATGGCAGATTTCCCATACCCTGTCTGCAGTGCCATCACAGAGATGGCACATTCACAGACACAGTGTGCAGGGCACCTTGCTGCCCTGCCGAAACAGTAGATTTTTTCCTTTTTTACCTACCTTTTTCTTCCCCTTGACAACATCGATGTTCTAAACACTCGATGATATGGTCTTGACCATATGAATTTCAATGGTTTAGAATTTCGATGTTTTCAAGTGGAACCATATATATATATATATATTTATATATATATATATATATATATATATATATATATATATATATATATGTGTGTGTGTGTGTGTGTGTGTGTGTGTGTGTGTGTATATATATATATATATATATATATATATATATATATACACACACACACACACACACACACACACACACACACACACACACACACACTCAAACACAATCACACACAACACACTTTTTTTTGTAAATATTGAAACAGGTTGAAAGTAAAAAATACGAGAAGATCACTAGATGGATAGTGTTTGGTTGAAAAAATGAATAAAGGGAAAGAAAAATCACTAGCTGCGTAGTTTTAAAGGGGTGAGGGATTAGAATGATAGTTAAGGTTAGTGTTATATAGTAAGAACAGAGTGGTTTAAAATCACTTATAGATCAAAAAGAGTTTTCTACTGGTTTTGATGGGTAAAGATTGGGATAAGTGCAGGCAAGGGCAGATTTTGGTATTTAGTTCTTTAGGGTGAGTTTAAATTTATTGAAGCACCTAATGGCATTTATGCTGGTTGGAAGTGAGTTCCATAGTTTAGTGACAGTGTGTGAGTAAAGGCAGTGCCCGGCTCTTTTGTTTGAGATATGTACAGTTATGAATTATTTATTTTCAGAGTAAAGGGTTCTGGTGGGGCTATAGTGTATTAAAATGTTCTTAAGGGCAGGGTAGTTGTTTGGATTGTAACCATTTTATGTGCTATGGACAGTTGAATGAGGTTAAGGTGATGTGGAAATTCTAGCCAGTTTGATTCTTTTACAGTTTGCCAGTGATGTGAGTGGTATGAGCTGCCTGTGTCAAATTTGGCGATTTTATGGTAGCAGGACTGGAGCTTATTTTTGTAGAGATGTGTGCAGGTTAATAAAAATGAGGGCATTGTATAATAGGGAGAGGAGCAAGTAAGTGTTGGCGAGAGCTTTTTTTGGTGATGCTGTCCATTGTATGTTTATGTCTGTGTAGGGCTTCTAATTTGCAGTAGGTTTTTTTAATGGCATTACCAATATGGTGTTCAAATGTAAGTTTATTGTCAATGGCAATACCTAATAGTTTAGCATGGGATATGATTTCAATTTCTGTGTTGCTTTGGGAGAAAATATGAAAGTAAGAGTCAGGTGAGAAGGGTTTTGCTGCAAAGAGTAGCAGCTTTGTTTTTTGGCATTAAGGAGTAGTTCTGATTTGGTTAACCAGGCTTTGATTATGGTGAATGTATCTTGTGTTATTTCTTGGAGGTGTTGTACGTTATTTGAGGAAGTGATGATGGTAGTATCATCTTCATATTGGATAACAGCGTTAAGAGAAGACGCAGTGTGAAGGTTGTTGGTAAATATGTTAAATAGTAAATGTTCAAGTATGGATCCTTGTGGTACTCCAGTTTGGTTGGTTTGGCATTCTGATAGGGTATTTTGTCATTTTACACTTTGTTGCCTGTTGGTAAAGTAGTTATTAAACATTGGTGGGTGGGTGGGGTGCAGCCAACATTAGAAAGATGATGGACATTGCTTGTTCAAAATTGATAAAATATATATATATATTTTGAATGAGCAAGGAATAGACCTTAAACAATTAATTTTGCAGTTATAGCTTGTTGAGTTGTATGGTAGCTTTGATATTGATGAGGTTATGTCTTGAGACTACCTGAAAAGCATGATGTCAAACGTGAGTCTGTTGACTAAACCTTCGTGGAAATACAAGTAAGATGACAATGCATTTGACAGCTAAGGACTTTCCTGACATGAAGTGTTAAATGAATTGTAGGGTATTTCTGCATGATAGGTGGTATACTTGCTACTGTAGTAAGAAATGATGAACACTTGCAAACATTTTTTAAGCCATTGAAAATAAACCCTGTCATATGGTCTGCATCCACATTTTTGGAGGGTGATTTTCACTGACCAGACCTATAATCTCACTTAAATTCTAATGAAACAATGTTGGACATGGGTGGTAAGCAAATTAATTTGTCATTTGAGATTTTGGTGAGCCACGTTGCTAATTGTATTTATTTAACACTGATTCCATTGCACTTATTTCAGTCTCAGCCATAAGACAACACAATAGATACATGATATTTCATACAAAGTGAATAACAAAAAGGAATGTGCATATATATATATATATATATATATATATATATATATATATATAAAGTAAACATCAAAATTAGCTTGAGGGTATGAAGGTAAAGGATAAATGACATTATATACAGAGTGACTGACAAAGCACAAAATATACGTGCATTATAGAAAGAGTGGAAATCAAAGTTGCCATGCAGAGAGAATCTCAATGAAAAGTAGAGTCAGAGCAAGGTTTGTACAGGGTACAAGGGTAGGAAGATGTTGGATTATGTGAATAGAGAGACAACAGTTGTTTTTTCCTTGAGTCTTGAAATATCCTTTCATTAATGATCAGAAAATGGCTAAGAGGAATGATCTTTAAATAAAGCAGGGAGAGATTGCCACAATTTGAAACCAAGGTGCAGTCTGTGCAATGACGCCTAATTTAGGGGGTTTGGTGGAGAGAAGATGAATAATTAAGATTTCTAAGGTTACATGTCGGTTTATCTCTGAACAGGGGTGTTTGGTGAAAAGAAGATGAATAATTAAGTTTTCTAAGGTTACATGTCGGTGTATCTCTGAACAGGCTGGAGCTTAATGGGGGAAGGTCTCATTCTTGATAAGATTTGTGAGTAAGAAGTCAGCATGCTGTTTCAGAAATAGCCAGTTAGTTTTATCAATGATTTCCCAATGGGTTTCATTTCTTGTGGAGAGAGTGATGGAGCTGCATATGGTGTTTGAGATGGTGTGAATGGTGGATGCATTTCTTTTAGCGGTAACAGCAATTAGAGGGCGATCACATTCTTGTTGAGATAGTAATTTACCTTCACATATGGCATTTCTACAGGGTCAGAAGAGAGTACAGGGGAGATGCTATTAGCCCAAAAAAAGGAGTGAGTTGATTTTCTTGCGGGAGTAGTTCAGGTGGTGTTATAAATTTAGAAAAGGATCAAGCCAAATCCCTAGGTATTTCAATGAAGTGACATTTTCAGTAGTGTCAGTTAGATGACTGTGGATTTTTAGAGGTCTGAAAATAGATGTGAGTTTTGCAGTTTTATTTTTTTTCAGGAAATGCAGTTCAAGGATTCCATTCCTTGGTGTATTCACTTTTATGCACTCATAGTGGAAACGCATATTTATATGACATCCTTTTAAAAGATCAAATATCAACATGCTCAAAATTCAAAAGGATGAACTGAAATGCTTGAATCCTGGAGAAACTAAATATAAAAAAAAACACACTGAACACCTGCTTTTGCAAGAGGGGTGGGGGTCAAGCCCGTTATATATTCCAAATCTGAGCGAGGCCTTAATGGGGAAAGGATCACTACCTCAGTCCTCGCTCTGCTGTGATCTCACCCAGTTCAGGTCACTGCAGAAATGAAACATCATGCCGTTTCTTTTTTCCAGTTCCATCTTTCTTGAGCATTTCAGCTTGATTTTGTGAATTTCGAGAATGTGAGGATTTAGTCTTTTAAAATAGAAATATAAGTGTGTGTGTGTGTGTGTGTGTGTGTGTGTGTGTGTGTGTGTGTGTGTGCGTGCGTGTGTGTGTGTGTGCGTGTGTGTGTGTGTCTGTATGCATACAGCTAGAACCGGCTTGCAGGGTTGTGGAAAGAGAACAGAACGGGAAGAATAAAATGCAGGTTAGCAATTTGGCAATGAAAGAAGAGGATATTTGGGAGAAGTACAGCAAAAAGTCCAAGCCTCACAACTTCATATGTGGTATCATTTTCTCAAAGCAATACCGATCAGTTCAAATGAATGAATGAATGAGAAACTGACCATGTAGAAAAAGGAGGAGTGAGAGGGTAGATGGACCACTGTTGAGGGATGGAGGCAGATGCTAATCTGTCATGGGAATGTGAATCTAGAAAGAAATATTTGTTTATAACATTAAAGTTAATGGAATCATGAAAGCAAAACTTTGGGTTGTGTGGCTCAAAGGATCATCCAAGCAGAGTTTTTATCTCCCATTCAACTGATCTCTCATATTAGCTTTATGACTGTGGAGAAACAGTGGATGTGGTTTGGGTCCCTAGGAAGCCTCTATGAGAATGTTTCTTTATGTTTCCTACAGAAAGTGTACCAAGCATTGCCTTAGAGAAAATCCCTGATATACAGGAGATACTATATCTTTCAACTGGCATGAAAACACCTTGGCACTTCCCAGGAGAAACTAGAAATGGATACTGAGGTTAGGGAAGTCTACTACACCCTGCACATCTTGCTATTAATATAATCCTTATCAGACTAAGTAGTTTATAAAATGATTGGACATTTGACTAAATGGTGGGAGGATGGTGGATGGAAGAAAGGATGGAAGGATGGGTACAATTGATGTAACGGATAATGTTTTCTTCACAATATTTAATCATATTTGCCTCAGTCCTGAATGACTTTTTAGTTGTAAAAGTTCTGCCTAAATGTGATGACAACAAGTATTTCCATCCAAGGTTAAGTACCTATTCTTTGTTTTGCCTTCAAGGTTTCTTTTAGTTTGCTGATCATATTCTGCTGAACACAAGAGGAAGTGAAACGGTTTTGTTGTGCATGAGTAAGATAAGTGAAAAAACAGATTTCATCTCATTTTCATACTTTGCTGTTTTATTTCACACAAAAAAGCATCATTTAAATAAATGCAGAAGTGTAAATGTAGTGCAATTGCTTACAGAAGGACAGCCAGATGGCAGATGCGTGTAGAAGAGGGGATGCGCATATAGAGGGAGTATTCTGCTTTATTTTGTGTATGTATAATATATCCTCAGTCTTTCACATGCCTCCTTATCTTTTTAAACCTTGTTATGTTTTAATAGAGCTGGTACTAAAGCAGAATAAAGATGACATGGGCTGGGGGAACCTCTCAGAAGATAGTAATAGCAGTGTCCATCCTTATTTTCTGTTCCTGAGAACACTGATTAGCTAAGATACAACATAGTAATGGGTTGTACATTTTAAGAATGAGTTTGAACACACCAATCACTAACTTTACAAGCCTCAATGGGAAAGTGGCCATGTGCATTTCTTATTAATGTAGGGTATCAGCATGAAAACAATGTGGACAAACACACAGAATAATATATAGAAGTGCTAGACTTCAAAGGGTCCATATGTGACAGGGTGATCTGCAGGTCACAGGCATGGCAATGCATATGAAGGCTAAGACTGAGTCTGTATTGAAAGGGACTGTGAATTGGAATATATATGCCACATGTCTCTTGTTTGTATACACACCTTTAGTATGAATGAGAGGGCTGTACAGAGTTCTAGTAATTGTCTGAAAGTAAAGGAAAAAAGAAGGTCCTCTACAATGTGAGACTTCAACACACCATTAACAGATTGTAGGGTGTGATCTCAAACAAACAGCAATCAAATTATCATTGTATTGCTTCTGTAGGGGATGATCCAGTAAATCCAGCAACCAGTGTGAAGGTATATTACATTTATTACATTCTGTCTCTGATCTAGAATATGAGACTAAAGGAGCCATTGGATAGAAGAGATCATGTAACGAGATGCACATTTCTTAACACTGGGATTCTATGATAGCCTGAGATGGAGGTTCAATGCTTCAGAGGATAGATACATGTTACTAGTCTGTAGAGCACTGGTGCAGGTTGGTAGAGAGGGACATAACTAATTTGGCACAAAGGTTATGCAAAATGATAGATGAGACTGTGATAGCAGCAATGACCATAGCAGATGGACTAAGAATATCACTTGTCAAAAGCCACAAAGCTTTGTTCCCAATGATATGTACCTAGGGGTCTACTTGAAATAATCAGAAACCCATATGTTTAAATCTTAAATGATCGAGACTAGATCAACGAAACTGCATAACAATGAAAACTTAGAATACCAAAACGTACATAGGCGAAAATGGCCACCGACTATGTACAACAATTGCACACAGTTTGCCTACATCACAGCCACCACCCAACATTCCAGGACCATAAAGTAATCTGACTTAGGTTATTGCAGGCGGGATGCACCTTCCTGCACCCCCCACACCCCCTGCAAATGAAATATACCAACTCCGAGATCGCACTACCTTGAGGAAAACGACAAACTACAAATGTAGGTTGTATAGATGTGGCCAGTATTTCTGGGTGTGCAGCATGCCGACTCATCTGCCATATCTGTTAAGTAGTATGCTGTATTCTAGATAAGATAGTTACCTCTTTCTTACACTGGTGCTAGTTTCCAACAGTAAGTTGCTTATTTTCGATTATACAGCATAAAATGTTTTAAATTTTCTTTGTTATTCAGTTTCAATAAACTCGTCTCAATCATGTGGAATTTGCTCTTATGGTATTTTGTTGTTTTGTAGTAGACCCGTACCAAGATAATATATCAGACACTGAAGCTAATCCAAGGTGAAATGCAGTCTCCAAAGCTAATTTTCATACGTCAGGATGGGCTTCATAGTTTCTTGTCATTACAGAAGTAGACAATAACTTGTATCAAATAACTTGCATCAAAATTCTCAGCTCCACAGTCTAAATGGGGCTCTTCAGCCCTTTCACCAATTAATCCATATATTTCATCCTTTTCATGTATATTTTCAGATCATGAGGCCATGCCACTAATCATTTCGCAGCTCATCAAAGGGCAGAACACTAAAACAACTTGATAGCAGTCTGCATAATAATAATAAGACACTCAGAACACCCAATATCTAAAAACTTCCACTTCAGTATTTCTGCTACTGCATCTTGAAGTCAGCAGTGCCTGTTTTCCCATGGCGGGAGAGTTTCAAGATTGAAATAAAAGCAGCTTACTCAAAAGCTAAAGCAATACTTCTTGGAATTTCGAATTATGAAGCTGAAAGGTAAAGTATCACAAAAGTTCAACTGATGTGCTAATGCAGAGTTCAGTAACAAGGAGGCACTTACAGAGTACAGTAATTTCAACAGAAAGTTGTGTCCACCACTTAAACAAGTTACTCTATCAGATACTTTGCAAGAATGTCACTACAGTCCTGAGCGCTATAAAGAAAATAAAAGCCTGATTTCTTGCTTACCAGTAAAACCAGTGTAGGAAGGGGGAATCTCTTAGAAAATTAAAATGACTACTGCGATTGATCATTGGTCCATAGGCTATCAAATTAGCTTTTAGTTTGTTTTGCTGTGAGCTCTGTGTCTCATAAGTTACTCATGATAAGTACCATACCACTCATATTCATTTACCATTTACAGCTAAAATAAAAGCATTAGCACAACTTATTAGGACGTCACATAACAAGATTGCAACCCCATGTCTTTACCTAATCTGGATTGCAAGACCTATTCTAGCCAATGCATTTTAATATAAATACCAAGTTAGAGAATAGGAGGAAACATTGTATATTTGGTCTGGTAACAGTGGTATACAGGGGAACAGTTACCTCTATAGCACAAAAATGGAGGCATTGTCAACAGGACTAAAGCAAGTGCTACAACGGTTGTAGTCACCTGCATATTTGGTGATACCTCTCAACCTCTTAAAGCAAAAAATCTGGACAAACCCTTAAATGATAGGGGAACAAATATGGACAGATTTTAAATATTGCTCTTACAAACTTAGAAAGTTGATAGAATAATAGGTTTTGCATTAGCATGGATTTTCTGAAGGATGTGTAGTCTTAAACTCAAATGTTTGTCATTATTTAATGACTTCAATCCACAGCTATTTGCCAGAAAAATACAAATTTTAGGAGGGACACACCAAAAATATGAGGCAAAAATCTGGACATTCTGCGAAAATCTGTACAGTTGAGAGATAGACACTGGAGTCAATTTTGACATCTAATATAAAGATGCCAAATAGGAGTAGTCCCATGATAGAACCGTGAGGGTCTTAGTGAATAGTAATTAAATGTTCATACCCAAAAAGCTCAACAACAGTTGTACATTTCAGGAACTGGGACTACATAGGTGCCATGTTGAAAAATTATCATCAGAGTATTGACTTGGACAAAATGTGGCCATTTATTGTAATCATTTTTGAATAATACTGAAATAAAACAACATAAATGAAAATCAACACTTAATTTACATTGTCTCATGGTTTGCAGTTTTACAAACCAGACGTCTCTGAAGTCCTAAATAGGAAATACAGCTGAAAGTTAGTATGGGTAGCATCTGGGAAATTGTATGGGTAAGAAGCATGTGACTGATGAAGATGGCTTTAGTAAGATGCGGGACTTAAAAAAAGGCCTTCATTTAGTAGCAGACCCTATAGAATGGGTCATGTTTAACTTTGCAGGAATCAGAAAAATGTTAAAAGAATAAAGTCATGGGCTAATTGTTTTCTACTATGCAGGCACTCAAGCTGAATAATAGGGAAAGACCTGTGCACTATAGTGGGTTGGACTGCAAAAGGAAATGTGGGTAACCCAGTATCATAGAAGAGCAATTTTTTTATATACGGCAGTGCTCATGCTATAAATTAAAAACAATACAATATTTTCTTGCTGTGGATGAAATGAGTAACAGTGTGTTTTTTGTACTAGTATTGGGTATGATACAGAAATAATTCATTTAGTATTATTTAGCTATGTACTAAACTGCAAATGCAGTGTCCAGTGTGAATCATTTTATTCTTCTTTTTTCTTTCACATATTGAGTTTTGACCAATGTGACCTCATTAGGAATGACTGTACTACTTGCTTAAGTCTGAGAATGTATCTGTTGGAGTGTATGAGTCAAACTGTCTCTGTGGTAGACTGATTATCAGTACTGGAACAGTCCATTTTACCTTGCTCAATTTCATCTAGTAGGAAAAGTCATTTAAATTGCTCCCTTTCTACAAACTGGTGTGATTCCAGAGTTAGTATTCTTAAAGTGTTATACTGAAGTTCAGACCTATATTACAGAATCTGGTGAGTTAAGTGCTGTAGTGTATTTTCCATGCTGTTATTCCTTTTGCTTTGGACTGTATTTTAATAAAAACAGCAGCCCATTGCCCAAATAAATTTATAATATGCCATAGTGATGTCACTTTGGCAATATTAAATTATTAATTTGGCAATGGACAGCACAGTGTTACAGTGGTAGCATTGTCACCTCACAGCAAGAGGTTCTTCGGTTTGATTCTTGGCTGGAGTGCCTTCTGTGTGGAGTCTGCATGTCCTGCCTGCGTTCGTGTTGGTTTTCTCCAGGTACTCCGCTTTCTTCCCACATTACAAAGACATATGTCTGGAATGTGTCTCTGCTGAAAATTGGCTTCATTCCAAGTCAGACTTTCCTGGTAAACAAATGTTAAATAAAATAGTGTGAGGTGTGCCAAAATACATTAATGTTTGTCTCTTTGTGGATGCACAATGCTTCATCCATAAATGTCTGTGAATATGTCCAACACTTTCCCCATGCTGATGCCGCCAAGGTTAAAGTTTGTTGTTTGCATTACTTGACAGCAATGCATGTAAAATGTTTTTTAAAAGTTTTTTTTTTTTTTTCATAATGCTCACAAGCCAAAAATGTTTGCTGATAGAGAGAAAAGTTGCAGATTTATATACCACATACCAAGGTTCACAGGTAAGTTTTGCTACTTCTGCAAATGAGTTTAAGAAAGGCAGAGATGCAAACATAATTTCTCTCATGGGAGCACTTCAACTACCCTCTTTAAAATCCTGGGATTGTTCCACTTTGTAGGTAAAAAACAGGTTTTGAATTACATTTTATGTGAGCAGTTTAACCTTGACCGGTGAGGGAGGTGTCTTCAATCTCCTTAGGAGCTAATACTTGAATGAATTAGCTGTCAGCTAGGACTACTTTCACATTTTCTTTTAACCCCCTGCCTAAGCTTGTCATTGGTCATAAATTCCAGTAACAACAGACCATAAAATGCAACAAGGCAGCTTGGTCGCACTGGATGGGCCAGCTATAATGTCTTCTGCATGGTGATTCTGGACTTAATGATTTTTCATAGTCTGTCTAATCATTGGTAAAATCTGTTAAGTTTGAAATCGCTAAGTGGTCACTTGAGTGTAAAAGTAGATCAAATGGAGCTTGGAAAATCCATGACTCTGGGACCTTGCTGACTTTTATGTATGTATGCATGTATGTAAGTATGTATTTAGGTAAGTATATCTATGTGTGTGTTTGTTCATCTGCATGCTTGTGTGTTTATTTCTTTGGTCAGTGATCACAAATTACCAAACTCAGGACCAGCCCAGGTTGCAAAGAGACAGCAATCCAACTTACATAATACTGTATGTGATAAAAAAGACACAGAGAGTACATAAGTTGTTGACAACAGCAGATCTACATGAAGTGAATTAACAATAACATGCAGCCTTCATTTCTAAGGTAAAAATGCAGTTTATAGAAGTATGCATGAAAAATGTACAAGGTAATAAACCATTTAATTGGGGAATAAAATAAATTTATTAAGAAGGGAACAAGATAAAAGAAAATAAAGAAGGGTAGATGCATATATACAAATGTGTTCAGACTGAGAGCAGAGTGACCAGCTGGAGAAGAATATACAGGCTGGGCATATAGCTATGGCATAGGCAGCTATGGTCATCCTGTATTCTTCTGTTGTAAAATATGCATAGGGCTGATCAGGTCACCTACCCAGATTAGTGCTTCTTACTGAGGCATGTCGTGCACCAAAGGCAACTTCGGAGTAGGTATACTTATGTTCTGGGCCATGGGGGGTTGTCCTCCCATATGGTGGCTTGTCCCACCGCAAAAGAAGATTTACTTCAATTTTTAATGAAACTGCTTTTGGCTAAATATTTTTGTCAATTTGCATCCAACCCAACTTCCATCAGTTTAGTGACATAAATCTCTTCTTGTTAGCTCCTGAAGAGAGACATCACTGTTTATTGGGACTTACCTGATAAACAAATAAGCATTGCATGAAAGGTCATCCGCATATGTAAATCCCTAAGACATGTAATGACTGTTTCAGATAACACAGAGAGCAATGACTGTCCTTTAATGTCCCACTGACCATACTATTAAAGCAACTAACAATGCAGACCTCACTGGTACAGTGTGCATTTGTATAATAAAGAGTTCTGACCTTAAGTACCACAGTTGATATTAACATACTAAAGCAACCAGGCTTGCAAGTTATTTCAGAAATTATTATTTTATTTTATATAAAATAATTTTATTTTGCATTTCTCCTGTAAAACTCTAAATTGTGAAATAGGTAGTATGGTTATTATTCATTATTTCTTTCTTTATTTTTTGGTAAGTCGGTAGGTCAGCTGGTATGAAAACCCTTTTCAGTCATGACCCTGATGCAAGGATAAAAATACAGATTTTATAAAATGAACATAAAACAGAATCATTGGTGTATGCTAAACAGATGCAATATGATAAAGGTAATTTCACAGAAAAAAGTAAACAACTGGATAGATTCATAAAAGTACAGAAAAATAAATATGCAAGAAAAGTTGATTAAAAATTAAAATGCACATCAAAGGTATTTGTAATCTTACCAGACATTCTGCAAAATGTACAGTAAATACAATATATACATTTTAAGCATCGAAACAGCAGCAATAATAAGGGACTGGCAGGTCAACAACATGCAGAAGTAAATTGGCCATTGGTGAGTAATGTTGTAACCATTATCTCTATAGCATTTACATTTCCCTCATTGAGTGCATTTATGCATTAAAGGTTCTATGTTTCCTTTTCTGAGTTTTGGTGATTTTTGCACTCATTTATTTCAGAATATGGAAAAGATAAGATCAATGTACACTGTCAAATGCCTTCTCAGTGTCAAATTCTAACAATGCCTCTGAAGACCTAAAGACTCATGCTTTTTCTAACTAATGGTTAGCTTTCATAACATTATTCTACAAAATTCTTCCTTTAACAAATCCTGTCTGGTGCGGGTGGATTAGTGAAGGACCTGGGACAATTTTGTGCCCTTATATTCATGTATATTTTACAATCACTGTTTAATAAAGAAATTGGCCTGTAACTAGATGGATTCAATGGATTTTTATTTGGTTTAACAGGGGCACTATTAAGGAGATCTTCCAATATGGCAGTATAGTCAGGCAAAGAGTCAGACCTTGCACAGAATACATTATAGCCAAAGATGGTAGAACTTTATAACACTTACATAGAAGTCCATCTGGCCAAGGAGCTTTATTGAGTTTATTTATTGATTTTACATTTGTTGACCAGGATATACATGTCCATTTTCAGTGGATGCCCGGGAATAAAAGCTCCAAAGGTTTTAATACAGAGAAAGAGACTTAAATACAACACATTAAAGTACATTAATTTAGTCATATTGCCACATAAAGTACAGGACATCTGACATGCTTTACATCTGGAAGTTTTGCTTACAAAACAGTAGGATTAATGTGACACTTAACTAAAAAAGAATTGTTAAAGATACATAGGTGTACCAGTGTTACCAGGTATTAATCAGGCCTCGTACAGGGGCAGAGCCAATGAGTTAAGCAGTACTGCTTGAGGGCTTTCTTAAATTTAGAAAGGGTAGTGTTTATTGTAATGTCTTGAGGTAGTGAGTTGCAATCTTTGCCTGCCGAGTTGGCAAACGTGGAGTTCCCAGCTAAATTATTAGCTATAGTGGTTTGGATTACAATTTTACTGGATGATCTGAGTGATCTTTTGTTGGAGTGAGGTCTGATAATATTACTTAAGGCAGGGGTATTGTCAGGTTGGTTAAGAACTTTGAAGGCCACAATAAGTTCGTTGTACTGAATTTGCCTTGATAGCTCTAGCCATCCTAGATTTTTTAGGTTTGTGCAGTGATGTGTTCTGTAGGGCAGCCCAGTGGCAAGTCTAGCTATGCTGTTATAGCAGGCAGAAAGTCTGTTGAGTTCTGTTTTGTTTAAGTTGGCCAGTACTGTGAGGCATAGAAGAGGGTGGAGAGGAGATGGGAGTGGGCAATAGCAGTCCTAGCTGGTGGGGTTAGGATTGATTTTATTCTATATAGTGAGCACAGTTTTTTATTGATTGTTTTTATGGTTTTATTTACATGGACATCAAAATTAAGATTATTATCTATGATTACCCCAAGTAATTTTGTATGGATGTTTGGGGAGATATTAGTCCCATTTTTAGAGGTAATGGAGAAGGATATCATTGGCAATTATTGCGTGGGAGAGAAAAATAGCAATTTTGTTTTATTAGGGTTTAGAAGAAGACAACAGTCAGCAAGCCACTTTTCAACCAGGTTCAGAGTTGACTGAGTACTTGCTTGAAGTTAATCCTGGGTGGTACCAGTGCAGATTAATGTAGAGTCGTCTGCATACTGTATACAGCTGGCCTTTAGAATGACAGTATAGAGATCGTTAATAAATATGGAGAATAGCAGTGGACCCAGGATGGACCCCCTGTGGGACACCTATGGTGCTGGGAAGGAGGTTAGATACATTATTTTGCCATAGTACTGTTTGTTGTCTATTGTGTAGATAGGATTGGAACCATTGAAGGGAGTGGTGACCCAGAGACATGTTAGTCAGGGTGTGGATTAGCAGTTGATGGTTAACCATATCGAACACTTTGGAAAGATCCAAGAATAGAGCTGAGGAGAGTTTGTTATTGTTTCTGTTATGATAAATATCATTGGTGAAGAATTGAGTTCAATTTCCTTATAGAGTACAGTACCGCTTGTTTATAAAATGGTTGATGGTACCTGCTCAGGAGTTAACTTAGGAAGAAATGGGTGATGATTAAACATGTATTACCAATGTTTGCAGGATCCCCAGTGCAATTTGAATCTGAATGGACTTGCTGATAAAATTCTTAAAATTGCTCCAATATCTCCCTTTTTGAGATGATAGAGCTGTCCTTAACTGCCAGGTTATTGGCCTGCAATGCACTATGCCTAGCCTTG
Source organism: Protopterus annectens (assembly GCF_019279795.1). Classification (NCBI taxonomy): domain Eukaryota; kingdom Metazoa; phylum Chordata; order Ceratodontiformes; family Protopteridae; genus Protopterus; species Protopterus annectens. The sequence goes on along the minus strand of NC_056732.1, from coordinate 995,197,161 downwards.
TATCTGCACTTTCTGGACAGCCGAGAGGTGACCTTCTTGGAATACCTCATAATATTGCAGTCTAATGCAATTTAATTTTTCTTATTAAATATTTCCTGCATTTTAGCCTTAAAAGTAGCTAGCTCTGCTAAAGAGCTATGCTATGTGTTTCTAGACCTTTGAGCCAGCTTGCTTCGATATAACTGTTATAGAACTTTTAGCTCCTGGTACATAATTGGTACAACATGATAACCCAGACTCTAAGATGGGCATGAAGAAAATCCTTATAAGTGTTCCAAAGAATTTGGGAATTACATCAATTTTTTATGGAACGCTATAAAATTCTGGATAAATTTATTTGACTGTTGCAGGAGAATGGGCCTTCTTGCATAATAAGGGGTATAGTCTGCAGAATTTCAGGGAATAGACACAATCATCTTTTTTTTTAAATACACCTTTATTGAATTACCACTTGTGACACAGGCAATCAAACTGTATTAGCAAATTATTATTAATAAAAATTATACTTCACATATATTGCTATATATCAAATACCCTAAGAAACATTACACAAATTATTCAAATCCTGCCACCTTTTTTTAAACAAGAAACATCTTTATTAAACCATAAAGTATGACATAAGCAATCATACATTTATATAAATGAAAACAAACCACACCCACACAATCCTACTTGCAAGCATTTTGCATTACAAGCCATACCAACATACTCCCAGTTACAAACATTATTACATCACTTATAATCTACCCCGTCATTTTCAGTCAAACATTACTTAGCTCACTCAAGTCCTGCTTTCCTTTAAACCTCATGCCTCCCTTGTATCTTGACCTAATAGTGCAAGGACTCATGGTTAGAGTAGGGACAGAGACTACTTGATAGGATGGGCATAACTCTAACAGCATATTTTACCCATGTGGTAGAGGTTCCTAAAAGACGTAAATGATGTGTAAAATGAGGTTGAATTGAATCAGTGGAGGCTGATAATCATTTCTTCCACCCATTTCTTCAGATAATTGGCATATACCAATAGCCACGGTGGGTGTAAAGCTGAGGAATCATTGGCTGATACATTGGGGTTGAAAATCCCCATTGAAATTACTGAGCCCCTAACAATATTCTGCACATAATTAAAACAAAATTCATGGCTATCTCCACTCCTATGCCTGGGTGGATGTATGCTGACACTGCAGTTATAACTTATTCCCCTACTCAGAGAATGACCCTCTACTCTCTTTCCACCAAGAAAATTAAATTCCTCCAGTATTTGTAAAAAGATAATGCCCTGCTTGACCAAAGTAGCTACACCCTGTGCTTGTATGAAGAATAAACAGAGAAAGTGATTATGTCATATCCCATGATTAGAATTTTCAGAGCTCACTAGGCAAGAGACGAATTTTCTGAAGAGCATGTATATCTCGAACATGCAGTTTGATCCAGATGTGTAAATGGGTTCTTTTGACAGGGGAGATGATCCTGTTAACATTTATACTAACTAACTCAAGCATATTTTTAAGCATAGGAGCACACTTTACTCCTGACTTCAAAACCAAAATATTAATCTACATAATGCTGCCTCTGAGCACAATAACAGACCCAGTCATAAAGATCCAGTATAGAGACTGGATATACATTATGATGAAGGAGATGCCAGCAGAGATACAGAGGATACAAAAACAACCATGAGACTAAACAGAATGCTAAAGATTAGCTCCAAACTATATACACTACACAATACAACAAAATGAAGTAGCTTGCAAAAACATCTTTAAAAGTAAACAAACTATATATATTTGTTCATAGTGACCACCATGCTATGCCACACGGAAATCAGTGGTAACACTTCTAGTAAGGTAATGATAGAAAGAAGACTTACCCAGCATTCCCATGGAGGTTTAAGTTGACATATTAATATCAATATGTAAAAGGGTTCGAGAAGTTATCCAGTCTGTAAAATACACTTCATAAGTGACATAAGCTGAAAACAAAGAATGAAGAAAGCAGTATAGCAAATACGGACTGATAACAAATCCGTTAGATTTTTGAGGATGCGTATCAGTATTGTCTAGTCCCCAGATTGAGTAGGTAAGGAGTTCAGGTTGAGATCCATTGTCACTGATTTAACTTGCTTCAGACCTGGTGAAACTACTGAGGGATCAGTCATGGACCAATCTCTTTTAGCCATAGCAGGAAACCAGTCCATTGACTTGAGGACAGATATATCAGCTTCTTCTCTAAAATATATAACAGCCTTCTCCAAATGGTTAAAGAGATGTGGACCGTCTGACAACAGAACATGAAAATGTGCTGGGTACAAGGAGGAGAACTGAATCCTTTTCTCTCAGAGAAGACAAATAAGGGGGAGTCACTGCTTTCTGTTGGTGATAACTTGCTTTGAGTAGTTTTTGTCAAAGCATATCTTATGGACCATATACTGTAGGTTCTTCTTCTTCTTCCAGGTTGCCTTTAGATCTCTCTCCTTCATTTGAAATGAAAGAAATTGAACAATGATGGGCTGTTGGAAGACTCCAGATTGCATTGCTGAAGTTAAGAATGCATTCAGTCTTTCCAAGTGTAATTTGGTAGAGGTGTCCATACCTAGAAGTGTGGGTAATCACGCTTGCAAAAAGCACACTATATGTTTTTTGTTCCTCTCCATCCTGCAGTCCTAATTTGCTGAGATTGCTGTGCCTTCTTATGTTTTCCTGACCATTAATCCTGCAGTTTCGTTTTTTGGTAAATTCTAGGACATAGTTAATCTGAAGTTCTGCCTCCTGCAAATGCAGTGTTAGCTACTGCATATTATGTTCCAGGACTGCTGTGTGATCCACTGCCCTCCGAAAACATCTTCGAATTTCCTGCACCTGGTCATGCATCTTAAAGGATTCCAATGAGATGGCAAGTTGGGTAATGGTATCAGAGAGGTATGCTGGTAAAGTGTGTGCAAACAGCACTTTATTAGACAAGGTAATATAGGTAGATGGATTTATCACTGTAATATTTTTAATGCCAAAATTGCAGCACACCAAGGAGCTTCTAAGGCATGAATACAGCATTGATGATTAGTCAAAAAGCAAATGATAGGTGTATATGCTAAGAGAAAATGCAGTAGTAAAATTGCCATGTAAGCAGCCCTATACTGGATTCCAAACACTGTGTATGCACCCTGCAGAAATAAAGGATGCCAAACATATGTCTCAATCTCTTAACACACAACAATGGACAAAGCCAAAATTAATGGGGGACAAAGACACACAAAAATAAGATTTTAAATGTTGCTCTTATAAACTTGGAAAGTTGCTAGAGTAACAGTTTTTTTCTTATCATGCATTTTCTGAAGGATATGAAGTCTGAAACACAAATGTATGATATTATTTAGAGATTTCAATTCTCAATGACTTGCCAAAATGCCACAAGTTTTATGAAGAACAGAGCAAAACTATGAGACAAAAACTGGAACATTCTGTAAAAATCTGGACAGTTGAGAGGTATGATGCCAAAATTAAATGGCAATAGATGTAATTATTTTCCATTCTGCACAAAAATATTTGCAAAGCTCAAAAAACTTTGCTGAAAAATGCATGAAGCTTAGATGGGGTCAAGCAAATGTGAATGTTGTAGGTCATGACTGAGGAGGACCTATGACTGTGGCCAAGTAGCCATAAGACAGTCAGTATGTTGGCAAGTCAGGATGCGGTTAAGTCAGCTACCTGATCAGGACATTGTTGACAAATACAGAGAGCTGTTGGGATATATGTGTACTTCACATGTCATAATGCAATCTGCAGGGTAACTCAGTCCTAATGGAGACTAAGGAATATCTTAGTACACTGACTTGCAGGAGACTCCAGTGACATATGAGTGATACAGCAGGGGGTCCCAGACAGCTGTAAATAGCAAATTAAGAAAGCTCCTGACTGTTATGCATCACAAGGCAAATTAATACATTCACTTCCCCTATACACCACAGGAAAACAGACTCCCATGAAACATTTCTGTTCATTGTCAATTTCACCTTTGTCATTGGTGCAATATATTGTACCCATGTTCTAATGAACACAACTTACTGATGAAAGTGCTGAATGGTACTGCAAAAAGTATGGGCAGTCCTTCTTTAACTGTGTGTTCACTATATTGCATCAATTTAAAAATCATTGCAGTGTGCACCAGAAATGCCCATAATTCATCCATATGGAGGGAAAATGTTCTGTGGGCAATTTTTACAGATTGGGAAATCCATAAAAGACTACTACTAGGTAGATGTCTCTGTTTGTGAGTGTATATAGCTGTGATGTAAGTTAAAGATGCAACTATGGTGCTGCCCTAGCTGTTTCAACAAGCAACTGCAGTTATCCACTAGAGACATGGATTCACATTGAGACACCTTCTGATAATGCATTCACCATGACATATAATACCATTGAGTCAGTATAGGGTGTGCTAAAAGCCAAATTCTGGAGAAGCACCAAGGCATACATCACAAAAGGCCATCCAGATCACCACCTTGTGTTCCACATTGAAGAATATGATAACTACCAAGGATGGTGGCCTGCCAGCCTGAGATGTAGATGAACTTCCTCAACAACCAAGACAACCAAATGTGAGCAACCAGAAACACTGCCAGTTGATCAGATGGACACAGGTGAAAATTCCACAGTTGCATATGTAAGTTCAGGCAACTTGGTAACATCTGCCTACCATGTTTAACCCATGGCATTTTTTTATTATTATTTGCATCTGTTAACAAGGGTAGATCACTGATATCCATGAACTTTTTTTCAAATTCAGTCTGTGAGTGCAGTCAAGTTAAGTGACTTGCTGAGTCACAAAGTTAAGTAACAGAGGCTTATGGACTCAATGAGACAGCAGGAAGCATCTCATTAACTGCATTGTAGTCCTCTACACCAACTGCCAGACATGTACACAGAGCAGCACGTGATGGCAACCCATACATACATATCTGTAACACAGAGCTTCGTCTAACAGCCACATATGCCTGTGACCTGTACACAAGCCATCATATGTACATACATGAATAGTATCATGCAGTACACATGTGCATGGTATGCAGAAACACCCATGTTATGATGATGTATGGCATGTGTATACCATACATTATCATGCAGTAGACAAGAAAGCCATAACATCACATGGTGTGCAACGAGGCAGGCATACATCATCACTAAGGTAGGTATGCCAGCAATGACAGGGATATGCTGTGTGTGTAGTCACCTCTGTTATTGTTTACTAGTATCCTGATACAGGTAGGTAGATGTGCTGGTCAGGAAGTATAACCTCATTGCAGCTGACAGGGTGGTATACAGGTGTCAGGCACATATTACTGTGCAGAGAGGATTACTATGGGTGGCATTCATGAGACACTGGTATGTTACTAAGACATGGATAACTGGGTCGATAGCTGGCACAGCTGCAGATTTGCCCACACACAAAAAACTACATAATATAGTATGTGTCTGATGACAGCTTACAACTGGATGATGCTGTATATGCTGAGCACAAGTGTAGGTGGACACAAGAGCATTATATATTTACCATAATGTGCAGATGGCATGCTGAAAGTGCAAAGCATGTCTGTGCTATGTACAGACACATGCATAATGTCACTGTCACAAGTTGGATTTCTTGACAGAAATGTCACTGTACCAAGTAGGTCTCTTGTCCTCCACTCGAAGCAGACAAGGAATACATGGTATGATATAGCAGGAACGAAGAAGGGGTTGGGGGGCATAGTTCAAGTGGCAATGAGTGCCTTATTTGAAAGCTACTATCAACTATGAGAACAGCCTAGCCAAAAGATAGAAGTGTGTATTCAGTCATCTAGGCACCACTTATGTACTACCAGCTGTGAAGACAGATTAACCAAAGCAGACTTGTTTATGTCTGCATGTCAGCTAGGTAGTACTCAGGTAAACTGGCTAGCATTATGTAGATAAAATGCTACCTACAGCTATACATGAGTGTGTCATATGATGCATGTCCACATATGCTGGGTAACAGATATCACCATAACACAGAACTACTATGTGTGTGTAAAATGCACAGCTGAGGGAGTATGTGTAGGCAACATAATAGTGGATATTCATACAGTGCATGAACTGCTGTTGTGGATAATGAGAGGTATAGTGTATGATGCCAGTGTTTATGAGGGTTGTAGCCCTGTGCCACATACGCAGTACAGTACATACATGACTTATAGATACAAACAAGGAAAAATATCAATGGTACATAACAGCTACACACAGTCAAAAGTTACACATTGTTTGAGGAAAGGCCTGTGGCAGCAGACATTGGCATTATTATACATATTCACAGCGTGCTGTGGTTAGCACAGCAGGCATAATCACCACATGTTAGAATACACAGATATGCTTTCTTCTTCCTTCCCACTGTGTTTCTGTGGCTTATATGTAGTCATTCCCTTGTGGATGTATAGTCCCAGCAGATATAGATGTGATATTTTTAGTGATCCATGCCACCTTGACATTTGTAGCACAATTGACAGATCTACACTGTCCCATATGTCCTAATGGACAGATGATAACTCAGCAAGCAAAGGAGAGTAGTACTGCTGGAACCGAATTCATCCTCAATTCTTGGTGAGTACCTTCATGAGGTGGACCCTGTTTTTCACAAAATATCACCGAGACAATACTGATATATAGATTGCATTTTATATAGCATATATCATGGACAGAAGTAGGTTAAAAAATAAAATAGATAGCTGGGTGCACAAGACTCAGGATAAAAAAAGTGCCCTGTCCTGGTAGGTGCACTGGTGCCAGGAGTGGAAAAAAAATGACAGTGTAGAATCCTCAAGAGCAGAAACATTCCTACAATGGGGCTAGGCCAGGCTCAGGGGGAGGGTGGCCCCCTTTTTAGAAGGAATTAAAAGTCCACAAAAATTACAAAAACTGATAGGCCAAAAAGGGCCATAAAGATGATAGAGTGGCCTATTCAGGATAAGAAAGAAGTTATGCATTGTTACAATTATGTGAGGAGCCCAGATTTTCCAGACAGAAGCTATACAAAAATATTAAGATAGAAATTAGAGGAAAGAAAAATAATTGCATAAGAAAAATTGTCAGGACCGTCAGATAAAAAATTGTGTTCATTAATACAATAGATTTATGAAAAACATTATATAGACCAAGAAGCATTTGGCCGTTTGCAAAAATAAGTGACTGAGGAAAGTGCAAAAATATAAAGAACAAAATCTAGAGTTTTTTGAAAGATATAAAAAAGAAATATAAAGACAAAGAGATCTGATATGGTGCATTATTTATGCAAAGGAGAAACCAAATTAATCAATGCAAAAAAAAGCAGTTCCAAAAATGTTTGAAGAGAAATACAGGCAAAGGCATCCAGATATAGAAAATTTCACAATAGAAAAAAAATAAGATCACAAAGTGAATTTAGAACAGAAGATTACAAAAGTAGAAATTAAAAAAAAATAGAAGCTGAAGTTATGGAATACCTGTGTAGTTAAAAATTTAGTGCAGAAAGTCTAACACAGTTTACATCACAGCATGATGGAACAACAAGTCCCTCAAGTCAGGAGAAAAAGGAGGAGCAGGAGACATCTGAAGAAGGAATAAGGACATGGGAAGGAAAAAGAGATTTAATATGCTGCAATATTTATGCAAAGTAGAAAGCAAAACTGATTTATACAAAAAGAGCAGGCAGCACCAAAGATATTTGAAGAGAAATATAAGCAAAGGCATCCAAATCTGGAAAATGTTACAATACAAAAAATAATAAAACAAAGAAGAAAAGTGTAAAAGAGAATCAGTAAGAGAGACGTTAAACAAATAGAAACTGAGGTTATAGAATACCTGCAAAGTGAAGGATTTATTGTAGAAAATCTAACTCTGATGACATCACAGCAGGATAGGGCAGTGGATCCACAAATTAAGTAGAAACATCTGATCAGTTGCCATAAGCAGATAATTTGGAGCCTTCCATGGGAAACCAGTACAAAAGTTCAGTTAGAGTTGTACTGCAAGGGAGGGAACAGGAAACTCTGTGACAACTCTGACACAGTCAGTGTTTTGAAGGGATAGGTCAGTGAGTTTCTCATATGAAAGAGCAACAGAAGACACATAATGAAACTGAAGAGAATGCGGCACATGAAGATGCTCTGGAACTTTCTGTAGGATTTCTGCAGGAAATGGAAAACAAAGAATGTGCCTTCAGTTTTGAAGAAAATGATCTAACAGAAGAGTTGTTTGATTTAGTACAGATTGACAGACATATTAAGATCAATGAAAGAGACAGACTAGAGAAAGTCAATAAAACTCAAAAAGCTAGAAGTCTGATAAAACAAATGAACACAGTAATTAGGACTATTCTTAGAAATTCATATGATATAGCAGAAATAAATAAGATACATTACAGTGCAGCCAAATTAATAACAGATAAAGTCCTACCACAAAAACACAGGGCAGTAAGGGAAAAGAAGGAGAGACACCAAATGCAATTATGGAAGTATTGAACAGACAAAAGTATAAAGCAATTAAGATAAGAAGTGTCACTGTTAGAAGAGTATAGAAGAGGGAGAGATCAACAAAAATACTTAGAAAGATAGACACGATAAAAGCAATGTGCAGTTTCAGAACAGATCAGGCTCTATTGTGCACTATCACAAATAATATGCTAAAAATATTGGCACAGGCAGAAAAACTTAGAAGATATGCAAATAACTTTCAAGGAAAAGTACAAAATAAGCAATTTATTGATGACCCAAAAAGTTATACAGAGAATTGGGAAATAAGGCAAAAGGAATTGAAACACCACCAAAAAAGAAGAAACAGATACATTTTGGAGAACAATCCAGGACGATCCTGTGGAACGTAACAAAGATGCTGAATGGACAGAAGAAGTAAAAGAAAGAATAAGAAGTTCAAATGTAGAGGATGTGAAATGTGATGAAGTAACAGCCAGACAGATTAAATCAAAGTAAAGAAAACTGCTAATTGGAAAACCCAAGGCCCAGATACAGGACCTAACTGCTGGCTAAAAGTAATAACATCTTTACATGAAGATTTAGCCATGAGTAAGAACTATGTATATGTGCACCCCAAACAGACACCAACCTGGTTAACAACAGTAAAAACAATACTCCTACTTAAGAGTGAAGCTGCAAGCTATCCTAAAAAACTATAGACCGATAACTTGCATTCCAACGATGTATAAACTATACACTGGAATTGATGGCAACAGATTTTATAGTCATTTACAGTAGAGGAAAACTCAATCATGTCAATAGAACAAAATGGTAACAAAAGAAAGTCATATGGAACAAAGGATCATTTGCTGTTAAATAAAGTCATAATGGAGAACTATAAACTATATTTGAACTATATGTAAACTGCAGTAAAGATGGGAGCAATATTCTTTATCTACAGTCTTTCTTAATACATATTAGAAATCACTGGCTAATAATATGAAGGAAGCCATGAATGGCATGTGACGTATTAGGAGGTTACATAAAGATAAATAGAATGGTAAAAAATGGTATAATATAGTACATTAAATGAGAAAAACACTGGCATGGCAGAAATAAACAAGCTGCAAAGGGGTCTGTCAACCAGTCTATTTATTTAGTTATCACATAAAAATAAACTGAAATGTCAGCCTTAATCCTGCATGCTCAACAGGTAAAACTCCATCATGTATGCAGTGTTAAGGCTAGCTCACAAATAATGGAGAGCAGTGGTGCTACTTATCTAAACACTAGTCAATTTGTAATAAAGAAATCTAATTTTAGCTGTCCTTGGAGTATGAAGTGGATGATTAGTATCAATACACAAGTTAGCATGGAGGTGGCCATTGTCCAGGGAGACAAAATGCTTTGGCTGACTCAGAACAACAGCACCTGTTTGTCAGGAGTTTAAATCAAGCATGGCATATGAGATTTTGCCATGTAATGCCTGAAGTTACATTGCTGATATATGGAGGAACTGTTCCCTAAGCCACATAGGCTCATGGATTCAGTGGATTTTGGAATTATTTTGGAATTACACATTAGCATGCAATGCCAATGCAAGTTGTTAAAATCTTGTAGAGCAGCACAAAGGCAGTAACCTTTGGAATCAGGGAAAGTCTTCTGTGAATCCTCATTAGATTATGCAGCTTGAGGAAATGGGAACTGATATTCCAATGCTTGTTACTGTGAGTTCCAGAATAGTGAGACTGAATTACTAAATATGTGGACTTACATACACTACGTCCAAATATGCCATTTGCCAGAACATTCCCATGACTCTGAGGTGTGACAGTTTTAGAGTTGGGACTTTATAAGTTGAGGTATAGGGTGGGCTTACACCTACATCAGGGAATGCAAAGGGCTTTTCCCCTTAAAAAAACAACTTTAAAGGAAGAACAGCAGTATTCAACATTCACTCTTCCCCTGTATCTACAGACTTTTTCATAATTCCAGGGTTCGTACTTTTAAATCTTAGAATTACTAAGAAATCACAGCATTTTTTTCTTGGAATTAGGAATGGTATGAGCACTTGTAGTAGCAGTATATGATGCCAGTCTTAAGATCTTTCAAAATCCAGAATCTAGATATACACTTGAGATGACAACTGTGATTTAGTTTAGGAGAGCAGCCATTTTGGACAACCTGCAGGGACCTTCTTTGAATTTCTAGTAAAGGAATAATGGTACGAGTCATTGAAGCGACAGCACTATCAGTGTTAATGTATCATCTAATAAAGGGCAGTCAAAGATGGTGCAGTAACAACAGTGATTATCTCTAAAATCATGCCGTTGAATGAAAAGGTCAGAAATATCTGAGGTGAAGAGTTTATAATAATGCTGATTGCACCGAGTATAATTACAAATTAACTTTATCATGTTAGGAGAGGTTATAGAATCTACTACAGAGTATAAAGTCATACTTCAAAAAATATGAGTCAATTATCAGTTACATTTCAGCATAAAACTTTTCATGAGTATTGTATATCTTACGGTACAATCTTTAAGAATACCACAGACTGAGGACTCAACCGACTCCAGTAGGTATAGAACTACAAAATAGTATCAAACGAATGAAAGCAGGCACTTTAAATGTTTAACGCCACTAGTTTATAATGTACATTTTTATCAAAGTAACTTCATCAAAAATGAAAAGCGGAAATGCAGTCAGTTCCCAGTTTATATCCACAATCAATTTAAATAATTAATTGACTCTAAAACTGTTAACAACTTAAAAAAAAAACATTTAAAGAGTCAGAGCACATAGTAAAGAGTTTAACTCCATACAAATAAAACACTGAAATAATATATCACTTGTTCTTATGTAAAAACATATATGTAAAACTATGACCATAGACCGTATTACCCTATGTGGGTTGGAGATAGTGGCATTGACAAAAAGGCAGGAGTTAGAGCTGGATGTGGCAGGGTTAAAGATGTTAAGATTTGCACTGGGTGTGACGAGGGTGGACAGGATAAGGAATAACTATATTAGAGGGTCAGCCCAGTTTGGAAGGTTTGGAGACAAAGCCAGAGAGGCAAGATTACATTGGTTTGGATATGTGCCGAGGAGGGATGCTGAGTATATTGGGAAAAAGATGCTAAGGATGAAGCTACCAGGTAACAGGAAAAGAGGAAGGCCTAAGATAAGATTTATGGATGTGGTGAGAGAGGACATGCAGGTGGTTGGTGTGACAAAGCAAGATGCAGAGGACAGGAAGAAATGGAAACAGATGATCCACTGTGGCGAACCCTAACGGGAACTGCCGAAAGAAGATGATGAGTTTTACTAAAATTCTCCAACACTAACCATAAAGTAAAGAAACATACAAACACGTATATTTATGGGTACATGTCAGTCCACCGACAAGTCGGAAGACCGACATTCACTCCGCCGACACATGAAAAGATTGACAGCGCAAACATGGACATTTAACAGGTAAGACTTTTAATTTCGCTAATCATGCCTACCACACATGCATAACACTGCCACACTTACATGGTAGTGAATGTCGGTCTTCCGACTTGTCGGTGGACTGACATGTACCCATATTTATACATAAATAAATAATACATTTATAACACCTTTTGTGTATATTGCACAATATCTACGTTACAATCTAGCTGCCCTTAACTTAAGAACAGGTACAAGGGAAAAATTCTCATTTAATTCAGGTTTCCTGTAAGTTTCAAGGATAACCTGCCAGTATAGTTCAAGATACTCAGTTTGTGTCTCCCGTTGACCACCGCTCACATCACAGGGGATTTCTTCAAGTACATAAAAGAAAAAGGCAGCCTGATCACACACCAAAGTGTGTTTATAAAGGGCTTTGTTAACATTTTGATTACGAATGTCCCTAGTATGCTCATATATTCTTCTCTTCAACATTCTCTAAGTTTTACCAATATAAAAAGTGGGGTAGGATCCACACTTAGCTATGTAGACCAGACACGAAGATTCACATGAGGAATGGCTAGTCACAACTATGTTTCTATTATGTGTTTCTATTGTCACCGCTTCACCTTGCGCAATCAGAGGATACTGGGGTTATCTTCCACACTTATATGTCCCTAATTTGTAATAGTTAGTCTTAGATGGAAAATTTCTATCAAATTTTTAATATTAGGACCCTTTCTAAAAGTATAAATATAGAAATATCCTTTACTCCTCTTAGATCTGACAACTGGGAGACTCTACCTCATTCTCTATTTAAAATGTCCCTGATAACAGTGGCATCTCCACTAAAATCAGTGGTAAAAGAACACTAATACTCTTTACTTAAAGGTGCAGTATCTGGAGGTGTCACAGTGATCCCGGCAATCAACAAGTTGTCCATCCCTATTATAGGGCAACATTTAATTTGCCTATCCTCCTTTACTTCCTTAACCAGCTGTTCTATCAATCCACTGGCATAACCTCTTTTAGAGAACATTTCTTTCAACTTCTGTACCTCCAAGTCAAAATCACTGTCCTCAGATGTCATACGACTAGCTCTCACTAGTTGTCCCTTCACTATACCTTTTTTCTGACTAAAGGGGTGAGCACTTTTTGGAATATGTCTTTTACCTAAAAAATTTTGATTTAAAACCTCTTACTGTCTTCTCTATGGTGATATCCAAATAATTCAAAGTATCCCTATCCCAATGATAAGTGAATTTCAAAAATCTAGTACTCTTAGAAATGTATTCTGATTATGCATTCCATGTCACAGACTTGTTCAAACCACAGTTTTGTGGCTTCCTTTTGTTGGTCAATGTAAAATTAAATGTGCTTCTGCAATTTATTATCCCCACATTTGAACATACAACTCTTTGAAGTCTGTTTCCAAACCAGCCTGTTTTTGTTCACTGTTTCTCAATCTAAGAAGACACAACTCATGTATCCTATACTAGCAACACTTTCCAGTCAGACTTTTTCCCCTGTCTCTATTATATGTGTATATATCGATGTGTATACACACACACACACACACACACACACACACACACACACACACACACACACACACACACGCACACACACACACACACCATCTCCCAAAGCTTTTCTCTCAGTGAAATCCCTTCCGGCCAAACCCCACCAAGTCCCACAAACTCATTTTTCTTTTTTAAAATTGTAATATTCTATTTGCATGCAATCTTCTGTATTTGTCTATAGGTGCTTCTTCTCCATCATTACCATCCATTGCCTGAAATCAGCCATGTTCCTGCCTCACTGTTTCCCTCCTAGCATGTGGAGAGACTCTTTCTCTTTGATTCCAGGCTACTCAGTTATATTAGAAAATGGATGACCTGTACATCGCCACTCTGATTGGAGAATAAACATTCTCCAACATGTTGTTAATGTACAGGTTATGCCTGTTTATAAACAACTCTGATGCTGCCTTGGAGCTTGGACTGTAACAAAGCTAATGGCTGACATTATTTTATTCTCACTAAGAAGCACTTTTGCTGTGTAGCAAGTGTAAAATTGTGTGTGCGTGTGCGTGTGTGTGCGTGTGTGCGTGTGTGCGTGTGTGCGTGTGTGTGTGTGTGTGTGTGTGTGTAAGTGTGTATTCGTGGGTGTGAGAGTGAAATCGATCGAGCCATTATTTTATACTCAATAAGCAATGCTTGTGTGTGTGTGTGTGTGTGTGTGTGTGTGTGTGTGTGTGTGTGTGTGTGTGTGTGTGTGTGCGTATTTGTGTGTGTAAGTGAGAGTGAAATCAATCCAGCCATTATTTTACACTTGATATGCAATGCTTTTGCTGTTTGGTGAGTGTAAAATTAAAATAATAATAAAAAAAGAAAGGGAAGTCTGTATATTTAGATTTCTGTCTGCATCTGTGAGTGTATGTGTGCATAAAATTGAAAGTGTGTTTGTGTGTGTGTGTGTGTGTGTGTGTGTGTGTGTGTGTGTGTGTGTGTGTGTGTGTGTGTGTGAGAGAGAGAGAGAGAGAGAAAGAGACTGAAGAAGGAGTGGTAGCAAAAGTTAACAGGTATGCATACCCCTCATCTTCTTAGCTTAAGAAATCTGGATAAAACCAAAAATAAAGGGGGAACATGAACAGATTTCAAACATTGCTATTATAAACATAGAAAATTGCTAAAATAAAATGATTTGTTTTAGCATGCATTTTCATGAAGAAAATAAAGTCTGAAAGTCAAATATATCCCCGGGATTCATGAACCTTGCACCAGGCGCCAGCATAGCGTCGGCGTTATAACGCCAAATATGGCTGCTTAGCGATTCAGGTATGAATGAATTCCACGTGCACTACCGGCGTGCGCCGGACCGTCTCCGCCCCCGGCGTAGGTATGCAAAACACACTGTGTGCGGTATTGCACCATGCAAATGAGGGCAAATAGCGATCCACGAAGTGGCGCAGGCGTAGCGTAAGGGCACGGCAATGTAAACCAAAAAAAAACGGTTTACATTTACCCAAACATACCGGAGGAGTAACGGAAGGCTGTCAAAGTCAGGTATCATATAGGTGCAATATGCCAATGTGGAAAGGCACCGAGAATGTCCAAAGAAAATATGCACAAAATGCAAAAAATGACATAAATGGCACATATGTAGAAAGAACAGCAGACCCCCGGGATATGTGCACAGAAGTTGCAAAGCAATGAAATAATATGACAATGTCCTAAAAGAGCAGTAGAACACAAATCAGCTGCACAGCCACCACACACCATAGTATGTATGTAAAGCTGCAACCCCAGCGCAATGGTTGTCAAGGAGTGGTGGCGGTGTCTGGCGCCGTAACCATGTATTAGTAGTCAATTCCATGCAAATGAGGCAGATAATAGTGAATCGCAAAAACGGCGCCGGCGTAAGGATGGAGCAAATGGCGTAGCGGTACTACACCGAGGAGTGGCCTACACGAGATACATGTCAACCACAGAGGGGTGTGCCACTGTAGGAGGAAGGATATTGGAGGTCAGCAAATCTGGGCTGTACAATGCACATCACAGCATCAGGACTGGCGTGTTAGGAAATAGATGCGCTGAGAGTACAGAATGCGCGTACAAATGCATGTGCACGAGGATGACTACGTTCCCTAAACCAGTCATGTGACGGCCTCACCGTCAACAACCACGGATATAGGAAGGTAATGCGGAGAATACGAGGAAATGCGGAAGCAGTGTAAATGGATCCGTAATGAGCAATTAACACCAATCAATGCAGGAAGGGCAAACGCCGGCAGCTGATAACTCTGCATGCAGACTCCTGCATAACGGGAAAGGGAGGCATATGAGTGCAAAGATAGTAGGGGATGTAGTAGAAATGCAAAGAGCAAAGAACTGAAATAGCACAGCCAAGTACAGAGGTAGCATAACTGCGGCTGCAGATAAAATGCATCATATGCCATGTGCCTGCAGGATGCAGTAATGTAAGATGCCAGGCGAAGGCAATGCAGGCAACTGTAATGTAACACTACAGGCAGTACCGTTGCAGTTGCAGCGTAAAACCACGGAAATAATCCGTGGATACGGCCGCACAGACACACCCAATGACATCACCGGTATACAGCACAACAGTATTAAATGTGAATGCACACAACACACAGCGATTTCCCAAACGCCGCACCGTAGGGTGTAAACAGACGGGAACTTTTAATATGTATATGCTGGGTGCCGCGGCCGTGATGCATAGGTATGTGGCAGAGACAGACGGAGTTGCGGAGGGTGGTGCCGACAACTACCGTGAGGCCTCACAGGAGAAGGAGAGTGTTCAGACCAAGGGTGACCTACCAGGGGCTGCGAGACCTGGAGATAGTAGAGCGCTACAGGGTGGACAGGGACACGTTACAGCAAATAGTGGAGCTGTGCCGGCCGCCTGAGAACAAGAGACAACAGAGGGGAGCCCATCCCAGTGGACACAAAGGTATGTGTGAGCTTGCGAATACTGGCTACAGGTACCTTTCAAAGGCCCACCGGGGACATAATGGGCATCTCACAGGCATCAGCATCCAGGGTACTACACCAGTTCCTGGATGCCATGTTACCACATGCCCATGAGCACATACATTTCCCCACATCTCAGGAGGAGTTGGCTAGCAATATGCGCCGCTGCCACCGTGTGGCACAATACCCGGAGGTCCTGGGTGCGATAGACTGTACGCACATAGAAATTAAGTCACCACCCGGGGAGCAGGGTAGACGCTACATAAACCGCAAGGGATACCCCTCCATCAATTGCCAGGTCATGTGCAATGCGCAGGGCATTATTATGGATGTGTGTGCTGGCAGCCCTGGAAGCTACCACGACTCCCATATCTGGCATGCCTCACAGCTGTATCAGGTATTCGCCAACGGGGACATCACACAAGGTCACCTTGTGGGGGATGCTGGCTACGCACTGGAGCCGTGGTTGATGACACCCATCAGAAATGCACACACACACATGCAAGAACGCCATAATGAGGCACACGCACAAACGAGAATAATCATAGAGCGTGTGTTCGGTATGTTGAAATCACGGTTCCGGTGCTTGGATACATCCGGTGGAGCCTTGCAGTACTCTCCAGGCACAAGTGCCCACATATTCATAGTATGTTGTATGCTACACAATATGATTCTGCGGAAACAGCTGCTGCAGGGACATAATGCCGGAGGGCCACCAAGCCCGCCACAACTGCCAGGGCAAGCACAGGCACAGGGCGTTCAGCGCCATGGACACACTGAGCCAGCCCCAGTAGGTAGACAGAGGCGTACCCAATATGCCTACGCCCTGGCAAAGAGGGAACGCATAGCACATACTTTGACAGTGTAGGCCCCATGGACTGACACCTCCTGACCTGCACACACAGTAAAATGGACGCCACACAAACATGTCCACCCATAATGTGTACCGTATGTGCGGACGTATGTGTGACTCCAACAAAGGCACCGCCCAAACACTGCACGCCCAATAGCCAGCAGAGCATGGAACGCCAACACCTCAATGCACGCCAGTCCTACAGCACACGGCGTAGCCGTATGCTGCCACTATCGCCGCAAGTCGACCACATATGTACTCATGTGCATACACAGATACGGAAATACATATCAGTACACATGTAGAAATATATGTACGCATACACAGATATAAAGTACAACAGGGTAATATGGAACCCAGGGATGCAAGTTCACAGATAAGTAAGACGCGAAATCACCACATAGTAAACATAGTGACTGACAACCCGATCATCCTGGAGGGTGGGCAGGGCAGGTAACGCCAGCCATGGAAATGTTAACCTGCATCAATACATATCCGCGTGTCGGGATGGTCACCAGTCCACGGTACAGTAACGGGATATGTGTAGGGTTACCACCCGTCCCACGTTGTGAGGGACAGTCCCCCTTTGGGCAGTTGTGTCCTGCAAAAACATTGACAAAATGGCAAATGTCCTGAGATTGTAGGACAAAACTATTTCCCATAATTTCTTTATTAGTTGCATAAAACAGTTATTTTGTAGAAGAAACATCTAAATATGATAATAAACAGAATAAGCAACTGTAATGCTACAGGTTTGTATTCTGTCAAAAAAGTGAATTGCTGTCCTTTGTACTGGCCGTGGGTATGTGTTTGCATGCAAAATCTGACGTTTCTACAAAAAATGTCCCACTTTGGGTATTTGAAAAGGTGGCAACCCTAGATATGTGCGTGTCATATCCATAGGATATGAGTGCGGAGATACACGCCGCCACCGGCGATGCGGCCAACGTAGGTATTGTGTTCAACCGTCGGTGCGAAAGCGGAAAGCATACCAGTGAAGTGTACGACATTATGAGGAACGTACCTCATTTGGGGTGTAAAACAGTTCATGTTCCTCGCAGTTCCTCCAAGTTCCACATTGAAAATGTCTGTCAAACATCCATTGTTAGGAATGTATATAAATGACATCCTGGTAAATAGAATGTACTCATAGTAAGTCAGTAAAGGTTCTTCACTGTAAGTAAATCAGCATATTATAATCAACCTATGACCTACTTAGCTGAAGTTGTCACTATGCCATTACTATGTGTTCCACATTATGCCCATTTGTTTCACATTATTACTGTGTGTGTTCCTCACTCTGGAAATAGAAGGTTGACAGCCATGGCGGCAATATGTGTATGTGTGAGGTGAGGTTGTCGTGTGTTCCGCTGTGTGTGTGTAATGTGTGTGCCAGTGTAAACTGTGTATGTAGATGACATGTCACAGGCGGAGTGTAATAACAGGCGTAGGCATACAGTACAGGAACCATAGGCGTATGTACAGCAGTACCCACAAAGTAGTACTGACATCTCCTCAGTGGCTATGCACGTGGCGACGTAAAACGATGCAAAGCGGAAATGTCCCAAAGTGTACCACAGGGCCATAGCCAACAGGAGATGCAAAGGACGCATGTACAAACCATGACCGTAGGTATGGCGGCCATAAGGTAGACTCCACACGGTCCGTCGGCAACGTTACACAGCATCAGGCATGTACGGCGAAAATACGAATGTGCTATCCCGGCACCGATCGTGAACACTTACGGTCCCGTAAATACCGCGGTGTGTAAGCAAGCGGCACACGAATAGGAGGCTACTGGTAGCATACAGGCCGCCCCAAGTATAGGACCACATTCACCATAACTATCAGCGACAAAATGCCAATGGATAGTAGGCACGGACGAACATCCGCAGATATATAACCGATGTGAAGGAGGAATACGTGCAGGAAGCACACATGCAGGCGATACCGACAGCAGACGACATCAACAAAACAAACATTCCCGGAACAACAGACAGGTAACCCGCAGCTCCCCAAGCAGGGATTGAGCACACACACAAGCATATCTGGTATGTATAAATGCAAGACTCACACCCCGTACCCGTCACCCACATCCGCAGATATACCCCATTGCACATATCAAAGGGATAACAGCTAAAACCGTAGCAAACACATACAGGCAGTGAATGACAGCAGCATACCCACAACAAGCTCCTGGGAAACAGTAGCAGCGGCTGATGCATCCTTGCATCCGCTATGTACAGGAAAATAACAACTATGTAACACATCTGAATGCACAACGCCATCGACAGACGCCGCCAGGACACGGGGACCCACATGTCGAACACAATACCATACTCAACACACACAATCCACGGCTAACACCACAGCGAAATGTGCCCGACACCACACATAGCGGATGCAGTCACACAAACATGATACAATACATACCATCCTCACGAAGGTATTGCAAATAACCAACGGCCACACGAGGAAAGAACCATGGGCTAGTGCCGACGCGTAATGAACGAAAGGAAGGGGGATCACCGCCGATATGCGCATAAGTACACACCGAGGAACAGCTATTGGCCTGATTAACACACATGCCTCAGGTGACGACGAATATAAGGAAGACTCCCTGGATATTCAAACCGTTTGTTCATACCGAACTAACACGAATAGAGAAGGAGAAACAAGGGAATAGAGACGAACTCAGAACAAAAGGCCGGAAAGGTATGTCGAACCCACGACATGTACTGGTGTGTAACGCACGATATGTATGATGAATCTGTACAGTATGTGAACGGTGTGTGTAGGTAAAGATACCTGTCCATCAGGCAGAGAGAGGCGAAGGTTGGATATGTAATGCTAAAACGCGCAGCATACCAACGACTGTGGACAACGTGTGCACAGCAGTGGGACAACATGTACACACCCGGGATAACCCCAGGTTCAGCTTGCCACCTTTTCAAATGGCCAAAGTGGGAAATCTTTGGGACACACATCAGATGTTACAGGTGGACACATACCCATGGTCAGTACAAAGGTTAGAACTCTACTCTTTTGCATAAAGAAAAGTGTAGTCTTGTAGCAGTTAAGTTGCTTATTGTGTGTCTTGTAACATTT
Organism: Protopterus annectens; assembly: GCF_019279795.1. Lineage (NCBI taxonomy): Eukaryota > Metazoa > Chordata > Ceratodontiformes > Protopteridae > Protopterus > Protopterus annectens. The sequence goes on along the minus strand of NC_056732.1, from coordinate 995,176,811 downwards.
AGGAATGTACATACATAAATAAGTATGTGATGCAACTCTTACATAAGAATGGCATATAGTGATGTCCTACAATCTCAGGACATTTGCCATTTGTAATATATTTTGTCAGGACACAACTGCCCAAGGAGGGACTGTCCCTTGCAAAGTGGCACAGGTGGTAACCCTACCCCAGGTCTGCCATAGGGGTTGCAAACACAGAACAATGCCACCACCCACGCTGATGCTGGCAGTGGATATCCAACAATGAAGTGCCACAGCAGGGGATAGGACATGTATGTATAGTGTCACAGCACACATGTGCATGGGCATATACCATCGATGTCATACGGAATGCGCACGACGTGCACGTATCCCACGCAGTAGGGGCGACTATGTCAATTATGTGTAATGCAAAGCTGTCATGATGGATATGTTCACAAATCATAGACAGTATCACAGGCATAGCATGCATGATGGAGCGATGGCCTAATGTTATGTACATACACAAGATATGTATGGCCTGCACATATGGGACAATGTAGTAGCAGAAAAGGTACCCAAAATGGTGGTTACAGCAGGTGACCAAGTCCAAACGCTGCATAGCAGGTGCACTGTGTGCCACAATGATGTCCAGCAGAGACGTGTGTAAACACATGTGCAATGTACACAGTACTGACCCCCCCCCCATGGTAGTGTCCACTGAACGGCAGAACTGGATGTCAACTGTCATGTCTATACAGTACGTCCGCTGTGGTGGTACCATGGGTCTGTGTCACCCTACCAGCAAGGAAGCTATCACATGACTAGTGACACAGTGTGCCCCTGTGGGATGTGCACAGGACCTATGTCCCACAGCATGGTGTGTGTCCAGTCTGTGGATGTCACACAGACGCCCGGGCTGAGCAATGTGGCTTGTGTGCACACATGCAGGACTGCTCCTCCCACCCTGCCCACTGCAAACGCCATGTAGGAGTACTACATGCATCAGTACTGCGGAGAACATGGCCCATGGCAGAGTAGATTACACCCCTGTGTTAGTGGCATGCAGGTGAGCACAGATGTGTTACATGACTGTCATTTGCATATGTAAACTGTCTGAGCGGGTAGAGAGCACAGCATGACTATACTGAGACATGTAACGTTGTATCCATTGTGTAAGGTACACCACACATGTGTTATTGTAACACGGCCTGCGCGTACATGTGTGTATGGCACTGGTACAAGGGCACCCAAGGTATCAGCTAGACATACGGTCCAGAAATGCGTGGTCCTGCACATGTGTACCCACGCCATGGTGTAATATGGCAACCACAGCACCATGTGGGCCATGTGTGTGTACATCAACCATGTACAACGTGATATGCCTGTATAGGGACAGTATCCATGTGATACACACCGCATGACTGTCAGTATGCAAAGGTGATGTGTATGCACTATGTGTGATGTAACTAATGCAATGATATCTACATGATATATCTGCCACACTGACACCTGTATGGGTGTCAGCAACATGAGTAGGATGAGCTAGAATGCTGCCAGGTATGTAGAAGTGGTATATGTAGGCATGTACAGTACTGTGTGACAGCAGGTAGTGTACGTATGCAAATACTGAGCATGAGGGGCCACATGTCTGAGGACCGTGCAATGTCACACGTCCCTGACTTGTTGTAGTTAGCATGATATGCCTGCACCACTGTGTGAACTGTACAGAAGGCACATGGCGAACATCCCGATACATATGGTATGATGTGATGCTGGATGTGTACACTGGCAATAGCATAAAGTGGAATGGTGCTGAAGGGCAAAGAGCGGATCATGTCTGATGTGATACCCTCTGTACCACCCCAACCACCCATGCAATAATATGACAGGTGGCCAGCATGGGATGTGGTGTGCTGTGGCGCAGAAGCCCAACAAGGGTGCCAGGAAAGGCATGCAGGTAGTCAATGAGTGTGTGAAGCATGTATGTCAAGATGTGGCCCAGTGCCATACTGAATGGCCCAGTCATGGGTGTAGAGATGCAGCCCCATACGTGCAATGCAGTACCATCCATGTGTAGTGTGATAGATGTGGTAGTGTGGTGGTCAGGGTGCACAACGACATGAATGGGCTAGCAGTCACTGACGTGTGCTGCTGCAGAGACATGTAACAGCCAGGTTGGCGGGATACAACAACTACGGCGGTTTGAGGTGACATTGGGACTGTGTTCCCGGACATAACATGTGCATGGCAGTACTATGTATGTGTCCACAGGGTTAATACAATGTCCAGCCAAGGATTGGAACCCTGTAGTGAGTGAGAGTGTGTATTGTTGGTAGGTACCCCATTGGCAGGCACGATGACAGCAACATCTGTGTCGCCAATGCCTGCATGACCGTGGTATGCTGCATTGAATGTGGATGTAGTCAAACAGCAGAGACATACCACCACACTGCGTGAGGGCCCACACTGCAATGTCTGGCAGTCATGTGTAGGTAGCTAGCTGTGGAGTATGTCATGCACCATCAGGACACACCATGACTGTCAAGTGACACACAACACACAGGTGAACATAGCTACCGTGCAACAGCCTGCACATGTGCCCATACAGCACGTGTGCATGGAACAGGAATACCACTGTGGCGTCTGTGAAAAGGCCAGTACCACCATGTCTCAGTGTGGAATAGCATGGTCCCTACCAGTGTGTAAATGTAGCAGAAGTGCACTGTAATCAGTGTTGGCATAGGCACGTAGACTGTCCATCGTACGGGGTGCCATGCCATCAACTACCACTGTCAGTGGATGTCAGTAATACCGGCTGTAGTGTGTATGTACCATGCATGCTGCTATGGTTGTGTGTTTAGGGTGTGGCTAGCAGGGATGGTAAGCATGGATGTTCAGCAAACAGAGGGGGGAGGTGTGTAGGCCTAGCACACAGACACATGGAGGTTTGGTGCATGCTGAGGGTAGTGTAGGTATGGTATGTGTCGTGTAATGTGTCACCCAGCAATGCGTACTGCATGGCCAAGCATGTGTGGGTTCATGGGAGTCCATACTAGGGAAGGGCGTGTTGCTGACAATACATAGCAGTAGCAACTGTCCTAGGTGCAATGTACAGTATGCCAACCCGACCGGCATGTAACCTGTGGTGTACAGTGTATTCACTGTCGCGTGTCACAATGTGCGTAGCGGCCACGAACATGGGTATCTGAACATGGACTACCTATGATGCAATGTGTCATGGGAATATACAGTATGTGTGTAAATCACGGTGTGGTGTGGGAACCACCCACCCGTGTGTGTTGCAGTCCAGGTATGTGCCTGGGAGGTATGATCTGTGTACAATCTGGACTGGCAGGTGTGCCGTGTAGAGCATGGAGGCAGGTCCCAGGCACTGCAGATAAATGACATGTGTGCTGTACTGTGTGTGCAGTGCTAGTGTACAGCACAGTGGAGGGTGTAAGCATTGTCACACATCACTGCATGCTGTGCCTACCTGTGACAGCCCTGCCGGAGACAGACATGTGACACCGCTGCACAGGCAGCATAGCATGTGAAGATGTACATGTGGGCTGCACACCTTAGGCAGATGTCCACACGTCATGTGTGCCACAGTAGTGTGGTTGAACACGACTATCAGACTGGACAAACAGCACATGCCTGCATAACAACAGTATGACCATAGTCAACAGTCCCAGTGACAGAGTAGGCCAATGTAGACTATCCCTGCATGCAGACCACTGGCTACTGGACACCTGGCTAGACACACACCTGGAGGGTTAATTCACCATTGAGCCATCACATGTCCAAGTCCATGTGGGCCGTACAATGTCATCACAGGGTGGTCACAATAGCAGGTGGCAAGGCAGACACGGTGTACCAGGTGATGTGTCATGTGTGCATATGTCGACTAGCACAGCCGGTCACATGTCTGCAACATACTGGTGCACGATGTATACTGTTACATGATGAATGGAACTGCACTGTCACCCACTACAGGGCCATCTGACACAGGTGTGTTGTGACTGGTGTAACCCATGTTTGCACAGGATACACACTGCTGTTGTAGGCAGCCATGCTGGTGGCCACCAGTGATATATGCAGTGGTCATACAGACATACCGTACACAGTGTTCATGCAGGAATGTCCATTGTCGTGGACGATGCGCTGCTATGTGAATGTAGGTGTTTGTTGTGAATGTCACACATCCAGAAGACACCATCTGGTGCAGTCATGGTTGTCAACACCGGTACACACAGCCACAGTAGTCAGAACCCAGTCCTGACAATGTGTGTCAGTCACCCTCGTACTGTGTGACATATGTGCACATGGCGGAACACCTCCCACTGTCATCTAAGCTGGCTACATGATGGCTGGAATGTGCTGTAGAAATGTACAATGCTGGTAGCCGAATGAAGTACCTGGAATCAGACACAGTACGCTATGTCAGCCATGTAAACCATGCACAACAATGACCGCCCAACAGACACAAACAATGCATTGACAGATGGAACATGTGCACATGACAACGCCCAATGAGGTATGTTGCACATATTGATGTACAATTGTCATCTATGGCCATAGCATGGATGCAGACACACATACTCCACAGGTAGTACCATGTGATGTAGGTAGGGGCATTGCTCGTGTACATGTCACAGTAGATGTCCACACACATGTCCTGCATAGCCGACATGTAGGGGTAGCTGTGGTATGTGACAACTGGACATGCCCATACAAATTACCATGTCCCACAGGAGATGTGTTAGGTGTGTACCACATGTGACGTGCTGACAACAAGCCGCGATGTGTATGGCTGCCGGTGTACCTGTGTGAGCTTGTCCGTGATGGGTGCAAAGGCACATAGTATCGTATTGCATGCACACAAGCCCCACATAGGTGCATAGCCTGAACATACAGTACAAGGAGTGTGTGGGATGATAGCAACCCACAGGTGGAGATGGGCACGGACGTCTGTCCACAACCACATGTGTGTGTACGGTGTTCACGCCCACGACACATGAGCATCTGAGAGGCTAGCGCCACAGCTGTACAGGGTCGCATGCATATATGTTCAGCAACATCCCTGTATGTCCCACCACTGGCCCGTGGACCGATGGACACCAACCAAATGTGCAGATATGAGATGTGCACAGCACATCACAGATGCCTACCGTAGAACAGGCCTACCATGTACACATGTGCACAGTAGGTCTGCGCCACCTGCAGTCAAACACGGTAGGTGCCAAACCACACCAATAGTCCAGGCAATGACACAGATGGACGTGCATGCCTGTGTGTATGTATGTCTGTGAATGCCTCCGGCATAGCAATATAGCTGTGTCACTGTTGTGAACAACAATATGAATGGGTTGTATGTGTCCGCCGTGCATCATATGTGTATGGTCAGATCGACGATACCATCAGTGGGCCTGCTATGTGAACATCCCTGTCCCCATACATGGATACCTCTGCTGAGCCCAACACCACATTTACAGAGGGAGGGATGGCGGTGTGTAGTGCAGCAGCAGACATGTGGGTGGCGGCGGGCACTGGATGTACACATATGTGTTACCCACATCAGTTCAGGCAGCCATCCATGTGCATGGGATAGTGGTGTGTGTCCACATACAGCACTGTGTCGATCAATATCCCAGCACATAGCACCTGCCAGGGCTACAGTGTATGCATGGATGTGTGATACCTGCATGCACCAGACACACCCTCAACAAGCAGTGTACAGCATACCTCGCCGAGGACAGTGCCCACCCCATGGTGATCAACATGTTCTATGTACATAGTCACACAGCTATGACATATCCACTGGACAGCCACCCTGCCAATACCGCCAACCCCAGGTGGATCACACCCAGTGCCATGTATGTGGCATACCCTGCCATATCATGCAGAGCTGACCAGCAAGGCTGCATGAGCTATCACAGTCCCACATGGTGCAATGGACAAAAGGCACTCTCACTATCAACCATACACAGCAGTAATGTGGTGGCGATGCACCCTGTCATGTTACAGGTGCTGTGTGATGCTCTGCACAATGTGTGTGTGTACATGCTATGCATGGCCTTTCCTGCTAATGTGTCATGGTTACACATTGCTCCATTTCTATCACATATGCAACACAGGTGAGCTGTGGCAAGTTGTCCAGCACCGTGACAGTGCTGTGTGGAAGTACATGGCACAACACATGCATGTGCAGGTGTCCATGTGTATGTGTACAGTGCCGCTGCTGATGTTCACAATGGACACAGACGTGATGTGTACTGACATATACACAGCGTCCAGGTGAACAGTACCACAGACGTCACATGGGGACCTATGCCAACTGATATGGACATAGGTGCAGCCAGGTACACATGTCCATGGCAGGCTAACATCTACATGGTGCGTGTACAGTGTGATGGGGTGGCACACAGATATGATGTGACACCCAGTGCTCAATGGTGTGAAGCCAGAACATCGGCTGTGTCACTGCCACGATGCCCTTCACAGATCACTGTGCAGATGTCGCATATGTCATAGCAATGTATTTCCAACAGTATGCCAGCACAGCAATGTGATTGTGACCTTCCACCATTATTCTGTCATCCAGATAATGCCACGCCCCGTCTTCCACCATTCAGCCGACAGGAGGAGGAGGTGATCATTCCATACCTCCATGGCAACCACGCCACCCTATTTAGCCATGTGCCACAGCAGGCACAGGAACGGCAGGAGATGTGGGAGGAGATGTGCAGGAGGGTGAACAGCGTGGGCATAAACAACCGCAGCTATCAACAAATCCGCAGGCACTGCACAGACCTGATCCGGCATGCAAGACAGCGTGCCGCTGCAATCGCCAGGCAACAACATGGGACAGGTGGTGGGCCACCAACCCAGCCCCCACTCACAGCCACGGAGGAGCTCCTGGCCAGTCTGGGGACACCCACGGAAGAACACGCAGAAACACTTGCGTCCATCGTGGAGGTGGGTGTCTCCCGAGATATGAGCCTGGAGCCGCATGGTAAGTCAGTGTTGCATGTTTGTATGATAGGCGACATGGGTGTGGGTGTCATAGTACAACACATGATATAGCAATACATGCCAGGTATATGGCCACACAAGATGCAAACCATAGTATGCTATGTTGTGTTAGCAGACATGTGCATAGCACATGCTACCACACACATGCATGATGTGAGATGCACAGTGCTGACTGTGGAGATAGTAATGGCTAATGTGTATACCTTTGTGCAATGCCTTTACAGGTACATCTGGCGTGTCACAAGGACAAGGGTCTGTTGCAGGTAAGTCTGTTGCTAGTCAAAGGCATGTTCTGCTGTATTGATATTCCCCATGTGTCTAGGCATGACATGCTCACCTGTGTGTGCCCCAGTCACGGTATACAGCTCGCACCACCCGACACACACAACACCCATGTACAGTAGATACACCCATTAGCGTAGAGTGCTATGACACCACACAACCTATTGGTGTGTTACGTGCAGTCAGCTATGCATACAATGGTGTAGGTGTTACACAATGGCTGCATGTGTAGTATGCATTGGTATGCCAGTGCAGTATGTACACAGTACCACATAGTGAGCTGTGATCTGGCCAGAACACAGGTGTTACCAATGTGACCCATGCCCCTGCATCGGGTGCACACGCCAGACATGGCACATGCCATGTCCCATGCACGTGGATGTCTGGCTGCAGCATTGTCACACCATGACATGACCTATGCACAACATAGCAGACATCCACACTGTCAGCATATCCGTACAGAATGTGACACCTCACACTACTATGGTTGTATGTCACATGGGCCACCACAGGGCCGTGTGCACGATGTCTACCACACACAATAGTCAATGACTCAGACAGACAAGGCCATGGTTGATACCTACAGGCATGTTGCCACACAGCACATCCACAGTGGGTACTCACCGTTGCACCCTGTACACACATAGTGGGTTCATCACTGTAGTGGACCCCCTGGACATCCAATGTAGTACACCAGTGACATGGAACACCTCTCCACAGCTACTACAGGTGCCTCCAATGTCCACCATATACGTGCTGCTGAGCATCTGAACTGACTTACAGACATGGCAATGTAATGCGTCCAGGTCACGCATCGCACAGACACATAGCTGTGTCCTGCTACTGTGCAGTGGCACAGAGCCCGCACTACACACTGTACAGCTATGCACACAGCTCACAGCAAACGTACCTGCACAGACATCACTGTTACCCATACATTGTATCTGTAGACTGTACACATAACACTGCACCGTGACAGCCATTGTGATATGGTGCATGCGGTGGGTCACCATCGTCACATGTCCACATGATACCGCACATGTTTGCGGTGCACATTACATACTGTCGGCAGCCATGTGTACTCTCAACTCGCCAAGGCCACACGGTGTATCACGCTGATGCATGCAAACTACCATGAATGTGTGTACTGCATGCCTACTAAATGACACCAGCCTGTTGTACTGTCCCCACCAGGGCAGTGTACATACTGCCACTATGAATGTCTGGTCTGCATTCACTGGTCTGTGTTGTGTGAATGCTGCATGCCACCTGCATTATCACATGCATGCTGTCTGTGTGTGTGTGTGTGTGTGTGTGTGTGTGTGTGTGTGTGTGTGTGTGTGTGTGTGTGTGTGTGTGTCTGTATTGTAACCGATGGTATGTCTTTGTATTGACAGGTGCTGTAGGTGCGTTCCCTCCCGCGGTCAATCTGATGCTAGTGTCCCCACAGATACTAGTGGTGATGACCATGTGCATGAGGCACAGGCAGGGTCGTCACAGGCAGACTCTGTGCCACTGGAGAACATCACACATACGTCCCTTTCTTACCGCACACGGTTCAGATGCCGACACATACCCCAACACCATTGACCATAGATGACGGTCAGTCAGCCTGTTGGCCCCGAGCAGGAATGTGTGGTGGCTGCAGAAGGTGTGGGTACACACGATGTTGCCAGTGTAAGGACTGGTGCAGTGCCACGCAGGCATGTGGCAGGTGCTGCTCGTAGGGGGAGCACCGCTAGACATACACCTGCCGTACAGGGTGCAGCAGCTGGTATAACCAGACGCATGTTCCAGACTGTAATGGCGGCGCAGGCACGTGCCGAACGGCAGAACCAGGAAGGGCAGAGGCTGCAGAGGTCCGCAATCCGCACTCTGAATGCCAACATCCAGGCATTGGCGAATGCACAACAGCATCTTGCCGACGTTCTGGATAGGAGATTGGGTGACATGGCTGGTATCCTCGATCGAGGCATGGCCATCCTTGAGCGCGCAGTCCGTGCAGGAACACCAGTTAGGTGAGGCATAGGGCACGGGCGTGCCAGCAACACCACCTGCTGCAGGTCAGCATGCGTGCCACCTCCCATGCCCACCCAGACAGTGCTGGTAGCAGCAGCAGTGCAGCTGCTACTACACCATCCACACCAGGATAGAGCAGGCCACGTGGACGTGGCCCTGGACGGCCCCGTCGTGGGCACATTTCCAGCGGACATGTGACATCGGAGAGTGGACAGTCCGTACCTCCACCCGGTCGTGCCCGTGCGACCCCAGGCAGGCGCGGGTCAGGTCACCGCCGGCAGACACAGTGAGCCGTAACACCTGCACTGTACAGTCAGGGGCTGCCAAGCATACCCCGTGTAGGCATCACAGATGACTGAACTGTGTACACACACACCCACACACAGCAGACACAACTGTAGGGCTCCACCACACCCACATGCAATCTACATAGTCATGCCCACTCAATGCACTGGCCCTTGCACACACATGATGTCATCCATTGGTACAGCCCATGCCTGTGGCACACATATCACCCTGTGCATATGATGAAGTCTCTGCTGCATAACTGTGAGCTACACCATCACTGCACGGTTAAGCTAACATATTCTGATGCACAGGGTGGACACGATAGTGAGAGGTGTATGTGATACCTGTGTCCGCATACTACGTGATGTGTATGTTGTGGTGTGTGTGTATGGCTGGTGACAGGTATGTATGTGATGTGGGTTGTGCACGGACATCATGCAGCAGACATACCATGCAGGACAGGTGCAGCATTCATTGATATGTGTACACAGTATGTGTGGTGGTTACATGTGTAGCACCATGTCGGTGCAGTTAACCCGTATGATACTGATGGTGTACTTGCACGTGCCTACTGGGAGCACTGTAATTAGTTCCCCACGTAGTCGGGGTACCCACAGGCATGTCTGGCAACATCAGCATAGCACAGTTACGCGCATACGTCATGGACCCCTACATAGGTACATAGGCGCACATGAACGTAACAGGATATGTGCCCCACGACATGTGTGGACCTAGCATGACTGTGTGTGGCGTCTAACACCCCTCAGGATGGGGATGCCATATCCATCAGTCCCCAGTCCCTGGTCTAGCAGTGACACACAGTGGTTGCCTGGCGATAACTATCATCACACATCCACATGTCATTAGCAGTCCTGGACAAAGGCAGTCAGGGCCTTTCCTTCACATGGCCTGGCACTCCTCCCGTGTTGTAGGGGTGTCTGGCCGTTAACCCTGTTCCCCAGCACGTCCCACTCATCTTTGTGTTGAGGTGTCTGACAGTCGCTTCTGTGCCCGTGTTTGCATGGAGCCTGGGAGGTGGAATGTGCCCATGTCACCCAGGTCAGACATGGCCGTGTATGTCAGGCACAGATCACCACGGAGCAGCTGTGCTGTGAAGATCCACAGCCGGTGTCCCCTTGGCCGTGCAGCTTGTGACATATGTCCTAGCACCGTCATCCCCGTCTTGTGGAACGCTTATGTCCTTCCGAGTGCTGCAGGCGTCAGGTTAGCTACAGGCCACATGTGCCATTGTACGCAGTCATTGCTCTGGTGTGTGATGTGTACAGGGGTACAATGAACACCCTGATGTGGTTGCCATTCCATCCAGACCAGGAGGCCACAATGGAATGTCTTCACACCCACATTGCCATTGTGTGTGTTGACAGAGGTTGCCGACAGGTGTGGTAGCCATTTCCCTGAACACGCCCACCATCTTTAATGGCGTACCACCTACATGTGACATTGGAACGAACATGTCCTTCACACTGGGTAGGGCTGCACCTTCTCTGGCATTTAGTAGCAGGCCATGGCTCTGGCACCAGTCATCCTTGTCTATGACGCCTAGGTGGATGTCCGTGTAACATGGGGTGTTGGGTATGTTGGCGGTGCGTAGTCATCTGCATACCTTGTCTGCTACAATCCCCCTATGATTGCATACACATTCGAAGGTCGGATGCCATATGGCAGGGGGCACAGGAGTGAGCCCTGTGGGCCTCCACTGGGTCCAGATATGAGTGTGACAAGGCACCTTGAGCACCAACCCTGTGTGGTGTGACCTCCAACCTGTCTGAGAAGCATCGGGTGACATATGTCCCCACATGTATGCTGGCGAGCCTTCTATGGGTCCCATGTGTAGTGTGCTCTGAACGCCCCAACCAGGTCATGGTACTGTGTGCAAACCCACGTATCCCCATCAATGGCCTTGGTGACCACTCCAGACTGGACGAGCAGGTTCGGGAGGCAGGATCCGCCCTTGATTATGTAGTTGTGGGTATGTTCCGGTATTGGCTGTACACCGCTATCTGTAACCATGGCCACCTGTATGGACCTCCACACAGCTTTGCAGACAACACTTGTCAAGCGTATAGGGTGTGGCTGTTGACAGTCCATAGGAGCACTACCCTGGCATAGTGGGACCACAGATGCCATATGGCATCCATTGGGGACATAGCCCATAGTAAGGCTAACATGACACAGTGGCCGCATGCCGAGGGCCTCAATGAGGATGCCTAGCACACAGCCAGGTACACCATCGGTGCCCACTGCTGACGGCTCAACCGCCATAGAGATATGGGTTCACTCCAGCCCATATGACATGTTTGGGAGGATACACTCTGGTGGGATGGATATGTTTCCTGTTGGGGATGTATGCATGGAACATGTGCTGTGGTTTGCAGACAATGTCTGTGGGTGCAGTGACTGTTGTACCATTCTGGACCATTTCCAGGCAAGTCTGTGTGCCGCCAACCATGTCCTTACCACAGTTAGGGAAGGCCCTGTGGTTGTCTCATGTGCCCTCTGCAGTACCACTCCCACAAGCGGACCTGGATGATGGTATGTGGGGCCGTATGGTGACGCCGGTATGAATGGGTGATGGTTTCCTGGTACTGTCATTGCTCTGCCATGTAGTAGCTCCAACTGTTGATGTACAGGTAGTCAGTGGCTGCGGTCCACCACACCATGTGCCTACCTGTGGTGGACAAGGTCCTGATGTCATCATGTTTGCCTGTTGCAGACATGCATGTGGGTGGTCGGGGAAGGCATTCGGGCGCTTGCGGTCTGGCCTCTGTTCAACACTGGCATGGAGGACTTGTAGGGTACCACACCGGTCGTATGATGTGTGTGGTTTTCTGTGGAGAGGTCATCACTGAGGTCCCCCATGCTGGTGTTGGTTACAGTGAGTGGATGACCAGTGGATCCACTATATGGTCTTGCATCACCATTGAGGGCTGTACATCCTGTGTGGGGCATATCCTCACCATGTGTGATGGGCAGAACTGTCAGACATCCCCCCCTAGTATGTATGGTGCATGGCTGTTTAACAGTGGCCAGGTGTGTGAACACCTGGGACTGCTGGCGTACTGTGTTGTGCCATGGGTAATGTTCCCAGGCTATGTATGGGTGGTTCATGTCACCCAATACGGTGCTGTTGTGAGAGCATGCCCACTCACCAGTGTCCTCAGGACATCTGTGAAGGTATCCTGTGTTTGGGAGGGTTGTCTGTAGCATGCAACAAACTGTAGTCCAGTCCTACACATGGTTAATTGCACCTAGATATTCCCCGCAGCAACGGCCATGTCTGTGGCATGGCCGGGTTGCTGTTGTGTGGCCGGACACACAGGACGGTCCGCATTCCGCCACCCATGCCGTCGCACCATGTGTATGCATGTCTGATCTGTGCCGACTCTAAGTGTCTGAGCATGCCCAGTAGGCAGCTGTGTAGATAGACACACAGCACAGTGCACACTGCGCCCGTCTGCAGTTATACCCCGGGTGCATGCCTGTATCCCACACAACGGCCACGCCTGTGGCATGGCCAGGTTTCTGTTGTGTGGCTGGACACACACGACGGTCCACATTCCGCCACCCATGCTGTCGCAACATGTGTATGCATGTCTGCCCTGTGCCGAGTCTAAGTGTCTGAGCATGCCCAGTATGCAGTGATGTACTGATCAGTAGTTACTTGTTATTCCCGACTGCAGCACTAACGTGTTAGTGTACGGCGACAGGATGGTAACAGACTGCGTGACTCGCGACTCTGTCCGAACTCCCGATCGGGCGCATTGCCTCTGCAAATTATACCACTCACGTAGGGTATGCCTCCTGACAGCGCCTGCTCAGTAAACTCGGTAGCATTCTGTAAATGCTTCATACTGTAGTGTGTACATGTAGATAGGCGAGGTTCGCCCCCGTCCCTTCCGTGTGTGTGTGTGTGTGTGTGTGTGTGTGTGTTTCCAGCTGCCTCTGTGACTGATTATGCTTTTAGACGCTCCGCAACACATGCCTCGGCTATTTCCAACTATTGTCTTGCGGGTGACGCCAGCAGCCTACAAGTATGCCTGTGACAGCGCTCTGTTTAGTAAACTCGGTGCGCTGCTCTGTAAATGCTTCATACAGTAGTGTGTTCATGTAGATAGTCGAGGTTCGCCCCCGCCCTTCCGTGTGTGTGTGTGTCTCTGTGTGTGTGTGTTTCCAGCTGCCTCTGCGACTGATTATGATTTTAGACGCCCGCAACACATGCCTTGGCTATTGCCAACTATTGTCTTATGGTGACGCCAGCAGCCTACAAGTATGCCTGTGACAGCGCCAGTTTAGTAAACTCGTAGCGCTCTGTAAATGCTTCATACAGTAGTGTGTTCATGTAGATAGTCGAGGTTCGCCCCCGTCCCTTCCGTGTGTGTGTGTGTCTCTGTGTGTATGTGTTTCCAGCTGCCTCTGCGACTGATTATGATTTTAGACGCCCGCAACACATGCCTTGGCTATTGCCAACTATTGTCTTGCGGGTGACGCCAGCAGCCTACAAGTATGCCTGTGACAGCGCCTGTTTAGTAAACTCGTAGCTGCTCTGTAAATGCTTCATACAGTAGTGTGTTCATGTAGATAGTCGTAGGTTCGTCCCCCGTCCCTTCCGTGTGTGTGTGTCTCTGTGTGTGTGTGTTTCCAGCTGCCTCTGCGACTGATTATGCTTTTAGACGCTCCGCAACACATGCCTTGGCTATTGCCAACTATTGTCTTGCGGGTGACGTCAGCAGCCTACAAGTATGCCTGTGACAGTGCTCTGTTTAGTAAACTCGGTAGCGCGTTCTGTAAATGCTTCATACAGTAGTGTGTTCATGTAGATAGGCGTAGGTTCATCCCCCGTCCCTTCCGTGTGTGTGTGTGTCTCTGTGTGTGTGTGTTTCCAGCTGCCTCTGTGACTGATTATGCTTTTAGACGCTCTGCAACACATGCCTTGGCTATTGCCAACTATTGTCTTGCGGGTGACGTCAGCAGCCTACAAGTATGCCTGTGACAGCGCTCTGTTTAGTAAACTCGGTAGCTGCTCTGTAAATGCTTCATACAGTAGTGTGTTCATGTAGATAGGCGTAGGTTCGTCCCCCGTCCCTTCCGTGTGTGTGTGTCTCTGTGTATGTGTGTTTCCAGCTGCCTCTGCGACTGATTATGCTTTTAGACGCTCCGCAACACATGCCTTGGCTATTGCCAACTATTGTCTTATGGGTGACGCCAGCAGCCTACAAGTATGCCTGTGTCTGCGCTCTGTTTAGTAAACTCGGTAGCGCGTTCTGTAAATGCTTCATACAGTAGTGTGTTCATGTAGATAGGCGTAGGTTCGTCCCCGTCCCTTCCGTGTGTGTGTGTGTTTCCAGCTGCCTCTGCGACTGATTATGCTTTTAGACGCTCCGCAACACATGCCTTGGCTATTTCCAAATATTGTCTTGTGGGTGGCATCAGCAGCCTACATGTATGCCTCTGACAGCGCCACGCCAGTTAACTCGGTAGCGCGATGTGTAAATGCATCAAACTGTAGTGAGTTCATGTAAATAGGCGAGGTTCATCTCCCATCCCTTCCGTGTGTGTGTGTTTCCGCTGCTTTCAAAATACAACTGAATAAGCAAATTGTTAAAGTGTTCACAATCAACAATGTGATATTTAAAATCATGTTAAGACTCACATTGTTGATTGTGAACATTCTTAGACATAGCATTTTTCCTGCACACGTTGTGGAAACAACGAAAACGTTGCATGTTTTAATGAACTGTTTAAATGTTACGAAGATATGTGTTCTGTCGAAGTCAGGGGACTATTCTTGCTGCAGGTTGCTGGTTTGTTTGTGTTTCATAGTACAATATCATGTAATAAGTGTGTTCATAGTATGCTTTCTGTGATGTTGACATGTGTGTGTTTCGTTAGCAGTGCCTCTGCTTTCTATGCTGTGGCTACATCTCCATTGCTCGCATAGAAAGTGACAAATGGAAGTGTAAGGTGGACATTTAAAGCCTGGATACTTCCATGTTATGTGTAAGTCTCACGGGCCAACGGGTGATAGCGCATACATGTCTATGAAGTACCTTTGGATACCATATGCGACCTGTCGTGGACGAAATGTTTATGTTGACTGTTCCATCTACCTATGTGTGACATGGTTTGTGGCCATAGGGTGCCAGCAAGTCTTCCCTGTTCATTGGGTGTTTGCCATGGTGTATTGACATCAATCCTATTAATTCACCGAAGGATGTCTTTCTTTGGTGTCAATGCCATAGTTTGACCATCCTATGTCATTCCCAGCAGACGTGGAGATTGTGCCATTGGTATCTTTACACAGGTGACCCATCTGTTCCACTGTATGGAAGCGTGTGATCCCCATAGATGTGCTGGCACATTGAGTGTTGTGTACGCCGGTATCTGCCCAGCTGTCTTGCTTTGAATGGGGAGTGTGTACTGTAGACCGTATCTGTATTACCTGGGTTATACCTTGCAACAGCTGTGGGATTCCCCCAGGTTTGCAGCTATGGGTGCCATCTTGGCCGTACGTTTGTCCATCCATGGGAACTGCCTACTGGACACTAGTATCGGGCTGTCAACATTTCACAGCTGCATTCTCCATTTCCGGTGGATGATCGGTATTAGTATTGCGGAGTAACGATATGTTATGGCCACGTCCCGCACATGGGGCGGGACGACGAATCATCTGCCAATCCACACCGACACCCATATTTGCATACCCACGATCCCATGTCTGCAACCCTCGACAGTACCCCTTGCACACCCTTCATGTGTGCGGAAATGGAATGTGAACGTACGTGTATGGACGCAGCAGCCTGGGGAGTCCTATTCATATGTCCTGCATTTCATGGACGGCTGTCATCACCCTTGAAGACGCTTGTGGTGCATATATCTACCTGTGCCGTAGTCACGGCTGTCACCTCTTCCGGTTCACACTATGTTGCCTACACTTACTTAAGGAGTAATTTTTGGGTCCTGCAATGGACACCGATGTGCATATGTAAAGTTTAGAACATGTTGGACTGTGTCCATTCGGCCAGTGGGTTTGACTGCCGCCGTATGTTCCCCATTCCCGGATGTCTGTCCGCCTACCCATATTATGTAGTGCTACGTAACCCGTGTCCTTCCACAATTTACCCATAGGGTGTTACTGTAGTCCTGCAGGTTGGCAACTGCTTTAGATAATCCTCACAGGTACCATTGTGAACTATCCGCCACTGTATTGTCAGTATAACACAGCCGGTACATGTAGAACCTATTTATTCATGACAGTATGTCGTTTATGTGTGTGAACGCCATATTTTAGCGATAGTATGACCTTCCTAGTTGACGTTGTTGGTGTGCCATTAATATGTGTTCCACAGGTCGCAGGTATGTTCCGCAGAGTGGAAGCGGGTGATCCCACATACTTGATAGCACCTTCGCTGCTGTGTACGCTGGGATTCGCACGGCAGGATGGATGTCTACGGGGTGTATCTACTGTTGTTTCCATCTTAATGTCTTGTGTCATGCCCTACTACGGCTGTGTGATTCCACCAGGTTTGCTATTATGGGTGCCATCTTGTCCATACGTTTGTCCATCCTTGGGAAATGCCTACTGGACACTGATGTAGGGCTGAGCACATTTCACACATGCCTTTAGCATTACCCTATGGATGCTTTGCATCCTTACTGGGGACTAAGGCACGCCCTGTACCCGCAGCCCTCCCACGGGGCGGGACAACGGATTATCTGCCAAACAACACCGAGCCCCATTTTGCATACCCAGGATACCATGGCTGCAACCCCACACGGTACGCATGACGATGCTTCATGTGCGGAACTGGGATATGGACGCACATGTATGGACACGGCAGTCTGGGGACCTCTGTTCATATGTCCTGCATGTCATGGGCAGGTATCATCAACCTTAAACACGCTGGTGGTGCATATGTCTAGCTGTGCCGTAGTCACGGTTAGTATTCTGATTGGCCGATCCCGGTGTATAAAGGAGCAGACGTCATAATTTTTGGAGTCCTACAATGGACACCGATGTGCATTTGTAAAGTGTAGAACGTGTTTGACTGTCCCCATCTGGCCAGTGGTATTGACTGCCGCTGTATGTTCCCCAGTCGTGGATGTCTGCTTGACTACCCATCGTTTGTATGACATGGCCTATCTATATCCACGTGCCAGTATGCGGAAATACAGCAAACCTTGCGTCCTGCCCATCTTCATAAACGACATTATGGAACATATATCGGCAAAAACAGACACTGTCAAATACGATAGACTCCACAGTGAAAGGATACTGAGCTCTCTCACCTACTAACATGGGTCATCGTCGGAGTATGGAATGCATGACATAGCCGTCCCTTATACACTTCCTTCAGAGTCGGTTTAAAGCGAAATAATCAATAAACCTGCTCATAGTTAGGTGGACAGTGCTCCAAGTCTTGATTATAACGTGACATATACATATCAGTGTTGCATGCCTTACTTCATGGAAACAATAATACGGCAACAATGTGTTAATATATATACAATATTGGTAAATACAATCAGTATCCGGACACATAGTTGATAATTGTTGTGAGTGCACCTTAGAATGTAGTGTGTTGATCAGGTTATTGTATATCAATGTGTATAATAGTAGCATTACGATAACAAAGCATGGAATTAATAAGTACTATTTAAGCATATATTTGACAATTATGAATGTAAACGTGTGGAGGAGACATCCGTAACCTTCCCTGGTTCCACTGGATCACACACACGCACACTCGCATGTCCGGATTGTGGGTGCACGCCGCATACATGCATATCTGTAGTCTGTTTATATATGTTTACAGTGTCTGTGTGGTTACGTGTTTTGCGTTACTTGTGACTATTCCAGTAACATATGTCTGATCCGGTTGACGGACGTGCAGAAAGCACTTACAGCTTTATATATGTAACAGTCTTTGCAGCATGGACGCTTTATTAATGCGTGCACATCTATATGTTCTATAGTCTTCCCTCTTTTCCTCTCTTTTCCTAACCCCTGCCTCTTCCCTTTTATTCATCTTACATTCCCTTTTACTACTGTATCCTTCTGAGCTTCAACTGTTATCCATATGGCAAATGCCTTATTGCATAACCTTTATGTACTAGATAAAATGCTTTGAAATTGACCAAACATTATGTATGATATTAAACTGTTTGAGTTCCTTAATGTATGTTGATTTTATTAACAAAATTGATTTATATTTCTATTTTTATTGTATGTCTTTATTAATAATATGTCTGTCTGTCATTATTATGTTATGTGTGGAGTTTTTCTCCCGGCCTCTACTGAAAATGGACATATATCCAGCTAGACTAGCCCGGTCAACAAATAAAATAAAATAAAATAAAATAAATAAAATAAATAAAATAGTAATTCAAACGCGTGACTGCATTCACGTTTGACGGTTACTGTGACCAGTGCACGTTAGCTGTTCGTTGTCATTAATATGCATACCCATGGTACCTATGTACATTTACATATTCCCCCCCCCGCACACACGCACGTCACAGGCATCCATTCTCCTGCTGGGGAAGGTGGGGTACTGCATGTTGAACATTCCTAATTCCCCCCCGCCCATGGCCCAGGATGCATATGTCGTCACCGCAGGGCTGTTCAGATGACAGCTGCTTATATCCCATACGCATACAGGCCTTCGATTGTCAGGGTGTTGCTGTGGTGCTTTGGTTTGGTCTTGGCCACCTGTACGGGACTGCCCTGACCCTGTACGAATGTTAGATGAGTCACATGGGCACGTTTTGTCCGTGTCCATGGTACCATGTCACGCCCCCTCCCAATTATTCAGAATCCAGGCGCCGATTGGCCGGTGTACCCGTTGTAGATGTCGTTATACTAATTGCACACGGTCTGCTCGAAATAACCAATTTCCATTACTAACCCTCCGTATGTATGGCCTGTGTCGCAATATTACAAGGGTTTGACATTGCGTGACGACTTTCACTGAGCCACAGACATGTCCGTTGCTTTGTTTGGCCCGGTTCCGCTGTGCTACACACATTTAACATGGCGTAACAGGTTGAACAGCTCAGACAAGTGGACATCGGGTTGTCCGTCGCTGTCTATTATTGAATGTCTCTGTGGAGTTTGTTTCACAAAGCGAGACAATGTCGGCATTGTTAACGGACATCACGCTGCAGTACGTCCGCTCCGCCGCGGGTGACGTATGTCTGCCTTTGCCCGCCGAACAGGCATTATGCTGTGCCATTATGTCTGGGGATATATGGTTTCCTTACATAGATGATGTGCCATACTAGCAATGACCCTAGCAATGACCCGCATCTGGGTGTGGGTACTGCTGTATTACCCACGGGAAGAGTGGCCTTAGGGTAAGTGGTGACCTAGGCAGAAGTTGCCACCGATACATCACCCGCTACCCCCCTCCTGGTCTACCTACACCAAATAGAGTCTGGAAAGGTGCCCCGAGTAGAGCAACACCCTAGACGGCTACCTACTTGGCCTATGCCTAAGGCCGGCTATGTGTGTGGTCCCTTGGGCATCGGACTCGGGAACGTGCCACGTCTGCCGTGGGTATGTCCAGCATTACCCACATCCAGCCCACGGGAAGAGTGGCCTTAGGGTAAGTGGTGACCTAGGCAGAAGTTGCCACCGATACATCACCCGCTACCCCCCTCCTGGTCTACCTACACCAAATAGAGTCTGGAAAGGTGCCCCGAGTAGAGCAACACCCTAGATGGCTACCTACTTGGCCTATGCCTAAGGCCGGCTATGTGTGTGGTCCCTTGGGCATCGGACTCGGGAATGTGCCACGTCTGCCGTGGGTATGTCCAGCATTACCCACATCCAGCCCCAAGGCAGTCAACACAGCATCCATGGCTCCACATGGTGTCCCAGCTGTGTACTCCAGGAACTCTAACTCACACTTAGGACAGCTGTTTAATCTTAGCCTCAACTCAGGATACGTACCTGAGTAGTAGCACAGGGCGACTGTAGTCACACTCCACATAGATGGTGCCTCCACTGACCCTGGTTATTACCATACCATTAGTTTGACAAGCCTTATCTGCAAAGCCATGGAGATGGATCATAATGGGACACATAGATAAAGACATAGGGGACCCGCATACTTTGGATACAACCCAGTTTAGCTTGGTCAGAGTCAGATCATGCCCTTTACACGTGTTTCACTTTGTAGAATCAGTCACCAAGGCCATTGCTGAGGGTAAAGCAGTCCATACAGCCTAGCTCAACCCGGCAGAGGCCTTCGACCCAATACCCCTCAGGTATAATTGATAAACCCGTCATCTTGAATGTAAATCCATACATCGCCATATGGGTTGCAAACGGGCTAAGTCACAGAACACACATGGCCATAGTTGCTGGTGCCATGTCATACTCACAGCCAGTCACAGGTGGTGTCCCATGGGGCTCAGTCCTGGGTCCACTATTTCCAGCATCTACGCTTCCAATGTACACGCATACACAGGGGGTTATGGTGACAATGTTTGCAGATGACTGCAAACCGGTGCCAAAGTCAGACACACATCTGACACAGATATCCTTCAGGAGTGCCTCACAGATGTGGATAAGTGGTACCAGAGACATGTCCTACAGCTAAATGCCAGGAAATGCATAGGCATACCCTTCGGGAAGAACAAGGTTACCCCGAGCTACCATATAGGTGGCAATCCACTGAGCACAGAGGGGGTTACCAGTGATTTGGGGACATGTGTTGTTGTTAACCGTTCGGTAGACACACATGTTGCTAACATAGTTAGGTAGACCTTCCACATTGCCCACATCATCATGAAGGGATTCACATCTAGATCAGGGGAGGTCATTGTCCCCTTGTACTCATCGCTCAATAGACCTATGATTGGGTACAATGCCCCGTTCAGAATGTATCTGACCCAACACCTGCAGCAGCTGGAAAGGCACCAACAGTTCTTCGACAAACAGATGCAGGGTCTCAGGTATATGTGTTATACTGACCGACTGAAAGAATTCCAGCTGTATACAGTTGCATACCACTTGCCCAGAGGTGACCCGTGCCTGGCATACACGGCTAAGTCGAACCCAGATCTGATGACTATGCTTCACGTAAATAAGTTAGATCCCTCAGAACCACAAGGGCAGCTGACGTACACCTTGACACTGTCATTAATCGAACGTGTTGTTGGGACGGATTCATCACCCAGACACTCACTATGCTGTGGAACAACATCCCAGTACATGTGAGGGCAAGCACCTCGCTGGCCTTGTGTTAGTATTTACACATGGATGACTGAGTTGATTTATTTAAGTAACCTTCTAACTGAATATTTACATTAGCACATTGTGAATGTTTACATTTCGTTGGTCTATTTTACAGTAGTCATAATCATACGGTTTATGTGTATATATTATGGTTCATTTATATTACTAGGTGTCTGCAGTTCTGTTAATATATTGGCACAATCCGTAGGACATATATATGTATCTTACACAGTCAGACATTTGGAAAACATTTTATGTTGGTTCATGTTTCATATATGTACATATATTTATATTTTCCGATGAAGACTGTACCTTTCAAGCAATGTCTGATGTCCTCACTGTGTGGGATCTGTAACCCAAGTAAGGTTTGTTCGCTTGTCTGCCTTTAAGGCATGTAATTAGTACCTAGCACATCTAATGTACTGACCAATTAATGCTTGTAAATGTAGTAGGTTGGACTGCATTGTATGTAGTCTGAATAAGTCTGCTTATGAAGCAGGCGGGCTCAATAGACTATGGTGACTGCCTTTAATTCTTGGTGTGCTCTGGTTGGTCACTGACGGTCCCTACAGTACCTCGTCTTTGCTTTAGACTTCATCAGCCGGTTGTCTGTGTTTGTTGTATGGGAAATGTCAACTGTAGTCCCTATGTGTATGACTTGTGTAATGCCTTACTACGGCAGTGTAATTCCACCGGGTTTGCAGTTATGGGTGCCATCTTAGTCATACGCTTGTCCATCCATGTGAATTGCCTACTATACACTGGTATAGGGCTGTACACATTTCACACCTGCATTTTGCATTCCCCGGAGTATGGTGTGCATTAATAGCGGAGAGTGACGATGTGCTACCCATACGTCCCTCCCACGGCGCGGGACAAAGAATTGCCTGCGAAACAACACCGAGGCCAGATTCTACATACCCAGACTCCCTTGACTGCAACAGTGCACAGTACCCATTACACATCCTTCATGTGTGCTGGACTGTGATGTGGACGCAGCTGAATGGACCCGATACCCTGGGTATTTCTATGCATGTGTGCTGCAGTTCATGGACAGCTATCATCAACATTGAACACGCTTGCGTGCATGTGTACGTGTGACGTGGTGACGACAATTAGATCACATGAGTAATGCAGGAAGCTAGCAGGCATTCTCTGAACAGAATTTTGGGTCCTACAATGGACACCGATGTGCATATGTCAAGTTAGATGTTGCTGGACTGTGTCCACCTGCCCAGTGCTTTTCACTGCTGGTGTATGTTCCCCAATCGCGGATGTCTGTTTGACTACCCATTCCACATGGTGCTACATAACCAGCTGATTTAGTACTGTGAACAAATTACATACATCCAAAGATGCTGGTTAGCAACTGCTTCATATAAACCTCAGACATCCCAATGGGACATATCCGTCACTATATTTCCAATATAACACCACCGAACATGTTGCTTACCTATGCATTCATTTAACCATGTTGTCTTCATAGGTGGGAAAGCCATAGTTTACATATCCTACTTGACGTTGTGTGTGTGCCATTAGTATGTGTTCCACAGGTCGCACATCTGTTCCGCTGTACGGTAGCGGGTGCTCCTCAGTCTGTTGCTGGCAGATTGAGTGCTGTGTACGCCGGTGTTGGCACGACGGTCCTGCTTTGTATGTGGAATGTCAACTGTAGTCCCTATGTGTATTTCCTGTGTTATGCCTTCCCGCAGCTATGTCATTTACCCGGATTTTGCAGTTGTGGGTGCCATCCTGGCCATACGGGTGTCCATCCATGACAATTGCCTACTGGACACTAGTATAGGGCTGTACACATTACACACCTACATTTAGCATTCTCCGGAGTATAGTTTGCATTATTAGCGGAGAGTAAGGCAGGTGCTACGCACATCCTCCCACGGGCGGAGAAAGGATTGCCTGCGAAACAACACCGAGCACAGAGTCTACATACCCAGAATCCCTTGACTGCAACAATTGACAGTACCCATTACACATCCGTCATGTGTGCGGGACTGTGATGTGGACGAGGTGTATGGACCCGGTACCCTGGGTATTTCTGTGCATCTGTGCTGCATGACATGGACAGCTATCAGCAACATTAAACACGCTTGCGGTGCATATGTGTACCTGTGACGACAATGATTTCAGGTACGCATTGAAATAAGACATAATACGATTCTTTCCACAATTTTGGGTCCTACAATGGACACCACTGTGCATATGTAAAGTGTAGAGCTTGTCGGACTGTGTCCTTGTGAGCAGTGGATTTCACTGATACTGTGTGTTCAGGAATCGCGGATGTCTGTTTGACCACCCATTCCACATGGTGCTACATAACCAGGTGATCTAGTACTGTGGACAAATGACATACATCCAATGATTCTGGTTAGCAACTGCTCCATATAAACCGCAGACGTCCCAATGGGACATATCCGTCACTGTATTTCCAATATAACACCACCAGAACATGTTGATTACCTATGTATTCATTTAACCATGTTGTCTTCATAGGTGGGAATGCCATAGTTTACATATCCTACGTGACGTTGTGTGTGTGCCATTAGTATGTGTTCCACAGGTCGCACATCTGTTCCGCTGTATGGTAGCGGGTCCTCCTCAGTCTGTTGCTGGCAGATTGAGTGCTGTGTACGCCGGTGTTGGCACAGCGGTCCAGCTTTGTATGTGGAATGTCAACTGCAGTCCCTATGTGTATTTCCTGTGTTATGCCTTTCCGCGGCTATGTCATTTACCCGGGTTTGCAGTTGTGGGTGCCATCCTGGCCATACGGGTGTCCATCCATGACAATTGCCTACTGGACACTAGTATAGGGCTGTACACATTCCACACCTACATTTAGCATTCTCCGGAGTATGGTTTGCATTATTAGCGGAGAGTAAGGCAGGTGATACGCACACATCCCTCCCACGGGCGGAGAAAGGATTGCCTGCGAAACAACACCGAGCACAGAGTCTACATACCCAGAATCCCTTGACTGCAACAATTGACAGTACCCATTACACATCCGTCATGTGTGCAGGACTGTGATGTGGACGCAGTTCTATGGACCCGGTACCCTGGGTATTTCTGTGCATCTGTGCTGCATGACATGGACAGCTATCAGCAACATTAAACACGCTTGTGGTGCATATGTGTACCTGTGACTACAATGAGGTCAGTTAGTAGATTAAATAAGGCGGCATTCCTGTCTTTAGACAAATTTTGGGTCCTACAATGGACACCACTGTGCATATGTAAAGTGTAGAGCTTGTCGGACTGTGTCCTTGTGAGCACTGGGTTTCACTGATACTGTGTGTTCAGGAATCGCGGATGTCTGTTTGACCACCCATTCCACATGGTGCTACATAACCAGGTGATTTAGTACTGTGGACAAATGACATACATCCAATGATGCTGGTTAGCAAATTCTCCATATAAACCGCAGACGTCCCAATGGGACATATCCGTCACTGTATTTCCAATATAACAGCACCGGAACATGTTGATTACCTATGCATTCATTTAACCATGTTGTCTTCATAGGTGGGAATGCCATAGTTTACATATCCTACTTGACGTTGTGTGTGTGCCATTAGTATGTGTTCCACAGGTCGCACATCTGTTCCGCTGTACGGTAGCGGGTGCTCCTCAGTCTGTTGCTGGCAGACTGAGTGCTGTGCACGCCGGTGTTGGCACGAGGGTCCGGCTTTGTATGTGGAATGTCAACTGTAGTCCCTATGTGTATTTCCTGTGTTATGCGGCTATGTCATGTACCCGGGTTTGCAGTTGTGGGTGCCATCCTGGCCATACGGGTGTCCATCCATGACAATTGCCTACTGGACACTAGTATAGGGCTGTACACATTCCACACCTACATTTAGCATTCTCCGGAGTATGGTTTGCATTATTAGCGGAGAGTAAGGCAGGTGCTACGAACACATCCCTCCCACGGGGCGGGAGAAAGGATTGCCTGCGAAACAACACCGAGCACAGAGTCTACATACCCAGAATCCCTTGACTGCAACAACTGACTGTACCCATTACACATCCGTCATGTGCGGGACTGTGATGTGGACGCAGTTCTATGGACCCGGTACCCTGGGTATTTCTGTGCATCTGTGCTGCATTACATGGACAGCTATCAGCAACATTAAACACGCTTGCGGTGCATATGTGTACCTGTGACGACAATGAGTTCAATTAAGTGTTGAAAGAAGGCGGCATTCCTGTCTTTAGACAAATTTTTGGGTCCTACAATGGACAACACTGTGCATATGTAAAGTTTAGAGCTTGTCGGACTGTGTCCTTGTGAGCAGTGGGTTTCACTGATACTGTGTGTTCAGCAATCGCGGATGTCTGTTGGACTACCCATTCCACATGGTGCTACATAACCAGGTGATCTACTACTGTGGACAAATGACATACATCCAAAGATGCTGGTTAGCAACTGCTTCATATTAACCGCAGACATCCCAATGGGACATATCCGTCACTGTATTTCCAATATAACACCACCGAACATGTTGCTTACCTATGCATTCATTTAACCATGTTGTCTTCATAGGTGGGAATGCCATAGTTTACATATCCTACGTTGTGTGTGTGCCATTAGTATGTGTTCCACAGGTCGCACATCTGTTCCGCTGTACGGTAGGGTGCTCCTCAGTCTGTTGCTGGCAGACTGAGTGCTGTGTACGCCGGTGTTGGCACGAGGGTCCGCTTTGTATGTGGAATGTCAACTGTAGTCCCTATGTGTATTTCCTGTGTTATGCCTTACCGGCTATGTCATGTACCGGGTTTGCAGTTGTAGGTGCCATCCTGGCCATACGGGTGTCCATCCATGACAATTGCCTACTGGACACTAGTATAGGGCTGTACACATTCCACACCTACATTTAGCATTCTCCGGAGTATGGTTTGCATTATTAGCGGAGAGTAAGGCAGGTGCTACGCACATCCCTCCCACGGGGCGGGAGAAAGGATTGCCTGCGAAACAACACCGAGCACAGCGCCTACATACCCAGAATCCCTTGACTGCAACAATTGACAGTACCCATTACACATCCGTCGTGTGCGGAACTGTGATGTGGACGCAGTTCTATGGACCCGGTACCCTGGGTATTTCTGTGCATCTGTGCTGCATTACATGGACAGCTATCAGCAACATTAAACACGCTTGCGGTGCATATGTGTACCTGTGACGACAATGATTTCAGGTACGCATTGAAATAAGAAATTATTCGATTCTTTCCACAATTTTTGGGTCCTACAATGGACACCACTGTGCATATGTAAAGTGTAGAGCTTGTCGGACTGTGTCCTTGTGAGCAGTGGGTTTCACTGATGCTGTGTGTTCAGCAATCGTGTATGTGTGCTTGACTACCCATACTGTGTTGTGCTACAGGAACCATGTCTTCCGACACCAGAAACCAATGCTATACATCCAATGTTGCAGGTTAACAACCACTTTCATACCATACCCAGAGGTCACGATTGGGAGGTATTGCCACTTTATTATCGAACAACACCCCCAGACTGTGTACATCATGGGAACTTTAGGCCAGTCTTACCGGCCATTTCCAATTGTAATTGGCAGACACATGTCAATACATGTATGATAACACATATTGTCATGCAGAAGTTGATCTATGTTATTTGGACATTGGCTTCTGCTTTTGGCATCCGTTGCTGTGAGTGTTGCCAGTTACCATACACATTGCTTGCTCAGAGGCAGACTACACAATACTGCGCAGTACTGTGGTCTCCTTTAAGGACCCTGAGCCAGTGGTCGATGGTACGGCAGCCACTGCATCAATCACATTTGCCATCTACCAGTACCTACAGGACTGCATGAGCCAGTCATTCACTTACCCAACTGTGGTTCACTGTACCAATGCCAAGCATCCAGTGTGGTGTACCCCAGCCATACACAAAATGTACAACACGAGGAGGTGGCTACTACAAGGTGGAGCAGACACCTTGTGAGGTGTGACACCCTTGGTCATCATATGTGTAGACTTACACACTGTCATGAAATAGTCCAGGGCACATTCCACAGATATACCTACATGGACCTGGCTAACAATCATACCACCTTCAGTTGCTATGCTGGACACCTGGGAGCTCAGTCCCACATATGCTCTGACTGGGTTCACATAGAGGTGGGGTTTACTCAACATACACACATTGCCAACATACAGGCTGACAAGTCCAGTGAGGACATCTCCACACCCTCCCCCACACATGAGGTGATGTGTGTACCACAGGTTTGTGGTCACCAAATGTTCTGTGACACACAGGTGGGACATGCTCTCTCCAGGGTAGTGGACATAGCATCGATGAGACCAGCTGGTGACCCCGCTGTGTACTCCACTATCTCGGTTATGAATTGGACCCACAGTTAGGACAGCTATTTCTTTGTAGCCTCACCTCAGGTAGGGTACCCAGGTTGTGTCACATGGCAACTGTAGTCCCACGTCAGAAGGCCAATACCTCCACTGAGGCTGGTTATTACTGTCCCATTACCCTGAGGAGACCTATCTGCAAAGACATGGGGAGGGATCATACTGTGGCTCGTACATGACTGCATAGGGGACATACTTACTTTGCCTCACACACGGTTTGTCTTGTTCAGGGCGGTTCATGCCTTTAAAGCATGGTTGACATTTTCAGGACAGTCGCCGAGGCCACTGATGGGGGTGTTGCAGTCCATACAGCCTACCTCGACCTGGCAAAGCCCTTCATCACATTACCCCCCTCAGGTATCGTTGATAAACCCATTGGCTGGGATGTGAACACGCACATCACAGAATGTGTTGTAAACTGTCTATGTGACACAACCCACACGGTCATAGTTGCTGGCAGCATATCAGACCTACTGCCTGTCAGAAGTGGTGTCCCATGGGGCCCTTCCATGTGTGCACTCCTGTCATACACCTACATCTTCACGGTACAGGCACACACAGGGGTGCTATGGGCAACAGTGTTTGTAGATGACTGCAAAACAGGTGCCATAGTGGGACAGACATCTGACACAGATATCCTTCAAGGCGCCTCCCAGGTATGCATATCTGCTGTCAGGGACATGTCCCACAGCTAAATGCAACGTCATGCAACATCATACCTGTGGAGAAGTACTAGGTCACCCCTGTCCAGCATATAGGTGGCTGTCCACTCAGCACAGGGGTGATTACCAGGAATCAGGGGACAGTGTTGGATGGTCACCATTCATTACACACACACGTTGCTATCGTGGTTGTGTGGGTCTTCTACATTGCCCACCTGTTGGTGCAGGGATTCACATCTACATCAGGCTAGGTCATTGTTCCCTTGTACCCATTACGTGTTACACCTATGATCTACTACATTGCCCCATTCAGACTGTATCTGACCATACACCTACAGCAGCTGGGAAGCCCACATAGGTTGATCGTTGTACAGATGCAGGATGACACCATTTTGTGTAATGCTGCCCCACATGTAGGACCCTGCCACATCACGTCACATACCTGCTGTTTGGTGTTGACCTGTGCCTGACATACAAGGCCATGTCAACCCATATGTCATGTGTATGCTTCACCTACTGTATCGGCATCCCTCAGAATCACTAGGGCAGGTGACATTTACCTTGTCACGGTCATTCATGGGATGTGTTTGGGTGACACATATATCACCCAGACAATCATTATGCTGTGGATCTACATCACAGTACATGTGAGACAGACATCCTTCCTAGCCTTGTTCGCAGCTATGTTGTCCATTGGATGGAGAATTGCAGGTATAGGCCAGGGATTACATCATTATCACTGCTTGACGGAGATACAGCAATATCATGGGTATTTCATCTGAAGCACAGAAGGTTGGCAAAGTCATCCTAACTATGGTGTAGTATTATGGCTGGGCCTGGGACGATGGCCTACCCTGTACCTATGGACGTGTGAACCTATATTCATAGTTTGTCACATGTACAATTGTCTATCCACTATAGTCTTTCGCCACTGTATATTTCTGTGGCACATGATTGTCCTCTGTATTACATGCAGGTATGCTGTGTACGTTGCACATACGTCACAGTTGATGACAGTGTATCTGTGTCCCTAACACTGTGATACTGAGGACTACCACACATCCTTCACAGCATTACATGCATATGTCCATTCTATTCTTCTTTGGCCTATGAGGGTGTTAAGGCAAACATTACTCAAGCCCCTGTTTGTGCATGCTTCATGTTGGTGTTTGACCAGGCTCCGTTGCAGTCATGTGTTGGACAGTAGTGTGTCTGTGTGTTTGCCATGTGTTTTATTGCCAGTACATCTGTGGGAGGTGTAGTTGGCACATGTTCCTCTTTGCAGGGACACCCATCCTGGTGTTTGTGTCATGCATCTGCACTTGGCACGTGCCATATGTCCTGTACTATTCCCACAGTCGTGTATGCCTTCATGCACTACTACTGCGTGTTACTGGCTGTGTGTATGTGGTACACATGGACATTGTGATGTTTGTCTTGACCTATTCCAATGCTAGAACGTAAACATCTGTCAATTAAGTCTTTTAAATCAAACTGTAACACTCATTCGTATTTTCAACATGACACTCATTAACACAGGAATCTGGGATTAATAACATTTTATTACTGTGCAGCAGGAGGCAAAGGAGTATGCAGTCAAAGTTTAGACATTTGTTCAACTCTATACATGTTACATCTGTATGAGCATTCTGTATACTATCATCTTTTGCACACATTAATGATGTTGTCAGTCACAAGGCATTTACATTGCTAGAGTACAGAACATTGTATTCCTACAACAGTGCTCAGGTAATGCTTATTACATGTTTTCCCATGAGGATAGCCCAACCTTGCGAGCCACATATTCAGTTAGACTGTACTTTGGTAAGTTCTGCTCTGACACGGTTCCAACACTGTTCATATTCATTCCTCACTCCGTGTCCTACTAGGTTCCTGTGTCTCTCTGCTGAGCAGCTGTACTCTGTGTTACAGCTCACAAGCCTATCCTCCTCAGTAGAAGGATGACAGATATACCTGTACATACATGTATTATTCTGTAACCGAGCAGATGACTAATGCTGACTGACATACACCTGCTGCACTGGTTACTGCTAGGGTTAGGGTTCAATCACACTGCAGCTACACTACAAGCAATTACATGCATGAGAAGCTGTACTGCTATATTGTCAGGTAGAATAATATGCATTATACACTATTAGCTTCTAAAGTTGCACGTCATATTATGTTTAAATATGTATTTTGCTAACATTCTCCCTCCTTTGATTGCTTCTACTCTATCCAGAGACATATACAACATTATTTCATTCCTGGCGTCTTCCTGTGTGGAACGTATAACTAGGCAAGTAGTTTGCTGTACATTGCAGGTAGGATTGCATTTTCTATAGACAAATACCACTATAGGTCTTGATCCATAGTCTCGGTACAGGTATGTGGGCAGAGTCCCTGACTAATACTTCCATGCACAGTATCCCCCACTAGACACATGCTCCCAATATGAGCAGAACAACACAAATGGCAATCATGATATTCAGTATGACTGACCCCATCCACCCAATGGTTTGTGGAAATGGTTCGGCAGTGGGTTTGGGCCTGGTTCCGCCATGGATGACACCTGCTATATTACCTGTAGGTGGGCGTTGCTTTTGGTCTCTTCATGTGGTAGTTGGACACAGCGATCTTCTTCAGTAAGCCAAGACGCACCAATTCTCAGCGCCACGGTGCAGTCGTGCACTATTACATTTTCTGACACAACAGTTCTCATTGCATCCAGTTCATCAGTCACATGTTCAGGAGCGGGAAGTCACATTCATCCTTCCTTCGACAGTTTTTGATAACTTCCTCTGTTCCCTGATTGATTTCACTACTCCAGAAGCTGGGGGTGTTCCAGCCCAGGTTGTGACGCTGTCACTGAAGTCCATATGAATCGGTATTCCTTTATCTCTTGCAGAGGACTGACATGTCAGAACAGCTTCCATTTCACCCACTGGATTAGTAGGTTTCTCGACTGTGTTCCCAGTTCTTCGAGCTATATGTGTTATAGTTCATTTCGCACCCACAGGCAGTTGTACAGTATGTCATGTGACTGGAGCCAGATAACCCAAATACCAACTGCCGGACCAATTCCCAGGTAACCATTGCTATGCTTATTTCCCACAAACAACATAACTATATTCTACTTTATTACTGATGCGGGTTACCTCTGCATGTAACAAATTTCTGTCTCTAACAGAGGACTGTTTATACAATTCAGGATGTTTCTGCACATCCTTCAACATTGTTCTCATGATGTTTCAATAAAAATTAGGAATGGTGCTACAAGTAGTACTGTGATCTTTGGCTGTTATATGACATTCGTAAGACACAGTTATGTTACAAATACTCCCACCAACTGAAACTGTACCATGTTTATGATAACATACAATTCCTTTTTGTGTAACAGGTAAGTACATTGCCACGTTGTCCTGTGATCTCACAGAACCTGTATCAAAGTGTAGATATTCACAAGTCTCAATCTATCCCCAAGGGGACAACATGCATCGGAAGTCCTCCATATGATGTAGGTATGGCAGTACAAACACAGCAATTTAAAGTGTTCCTAGTCTCTATATGCACACGCATCATGCCTAGGTATCTGTTGAAGTGTGGAAGACAATCTGTGGCCAGTTCATCACGTATCAGTATTTGTATCCGTGTAGTTATATGCAGGTAAGGTCCCGGAAATTGTAACGTAAACACAAACATGGGTAATAGGTGTATAATCATTAGGACAGCAAACATAAATGTCTTTGGGGTTGCTTTGTATTGTTATACAGTCTTCGCCGGGTGATTCGGGCTCTTTGGTATAGCAGCTACAAGATGTCAATCAGACTTGATATCCTTTACCAGTTTGAGAAATGTGAGGTGGACCCAGGACGACCTCTCTGCAAACTTTACTGCGGTAGGCATTGCCAACAGTACCCGGTACAGACATTCGCACTGTCCACTTGGCAATAATGTTCTTTGGATAACAGTGACATACACACAGGATACTGGTGTCAGCTATGCTTCCGTCTTCGCTTGCTCTTATCTGTAACAGACTTTAACTGAGGAACAGTGTTACTAGTTAACAATCCTCTCATGTCACCTACTACTGAGTCATCGACCTCCGGCTCTGCAGGCATGACAGCTTTCCACTCTGGCACATGATATGCCATTCCACATACTACTTCAAAGTGGGTGCAGCACTTTACATTTGGAACTGTTGTCATGCTCAGCAATGCTAGAGGTAGACAGCTCATGTAACTCGTCTGGATGTCACCCACCAAACTCCTCTACTTATTTCTCGGGATCCCATTCTGCGGCAGCAGTTGTGCTGAGTGTGGGTTGTACATGCAATTGACATTCATGGTAATACAGTAATCCCCAGGTAGCGTGATTGTCTGGTTAACTACATGTGTTCTATTGTCACTGTAGCTTCTTTACAGCATGCCAGATCTAGGGATACTTAATTTTACTGGCACCTTTGCCACTGCTGCTGCATCCGGATTACTGGTTGGGAATGCTTCTACCCATTTTGATTATATATATGTGTAATCGCTAAACAGTATTTGTTCCCTTCACATTTATGCAGATGTATGAATTCCATACAAATAGTACGGAACGGTTAGGGTGGTGTAGGTAAACTCACTCCCTTCGGTTTAAATACTCCCTGTGCATGATATCTACGGCAAACGTGACACGCTGCTCATGAGGTTTGTATGTGGTTCGTAATTCCGTATGTTAGGGGTATTCTGTTAACCAAATGTACCATCCCCCCTGTTGAGACATGTCTCTACCCATGGCTCCACAAAGCCGCATATCTGAATATATTAGACGTTAATATTGGCTTTATCACTGTGGATATGTGCAGTCCGTGTTCAAGGATTGCTCCTCGTCATAACCACGTCGGCTTTTCTGCTTTCGTAGTTGCTGTTTGCATTGTTTGTACAGTTTCTACATCTAAACAGTCTGAGGTTTGTCATTCCTCATTCACACAGACACTTTCCAACTGTGACGCTGCTTGTTTTGCAGGTGCATGAGCTCATGCCTCAACTTTCCTACTGTTATCCTGTTGCTTTCTATGCCCTGCACATTTACAATTACCTACTTCAGTGGGTAACTGCATGTAGTGTAATGCATTCAGGTTCAGAGCGCATGGTTAATCGGATTACAGATGCATGTTATCATTCGCCTATTCTTCCACTGCTGCTCATAAACATGCACTGCACAGACAACAGAATGACTATCGGGACATATGTCCACACATCATTTTTCCGCTACAGTACAAGCACGTGTTAAAGCTATCTATTCTGCTGCTTGAGCAGACACGTTATGCTGCAGGGTTTGGCCGTCTACAATGTCATTATCAATAACTACTGCATAAACTACTTCATTCATTCCTGTAGGACTCTGTCTACATGATCCGTACACATTAACTGTCACCTCTGCATCATCTAAGGGTATATCAGTGTTATCATGTCTGTGTGTAGTTATTTAATCCATTTCGTATAGGCAACTGTGTGGTGTGCCATACACAGGTGTCAGACGTGACGTTGATAGGTTTCATGTTGTACAACGTTCAATCACCATGTGAGGTTGACTCAGTGGTATGGTCAGACATGACAAATGTCTAGCACGAGTCAGGAATTCTATCTTCTCTTGCAGCAGATTGATCGCAACTGCATGACACATTCTCACAGTGAGAGGGTGGTCTAGTAACATTACGGCCGGGGCCTGTACTGCCATGGGTGCTACAACAACTGCCTGTACACAATGTGGCACTGACCATGCCACAGTATCCAACTGCAATGAGTAGTCATCTATTTAGCGTTGCTTACTTCCCTGCTGTTGCATCAAGACTGACGTCATATATCTCCGCTTACAATCTACGGTCTGACAACATGTGTTATGATTATTCACGAGACCTACTACAGCTGTTGAGGCTATCAATCGTTCTAGTCTGCATAACGCTGTTTCTGCTACTGTAATCCGGTGTACTATGTGTTGTGCTGCCATAGGTGTATTAAAGGTTAAGGCAAACAATACAGCGGATTCCACAGCATTGTTTGGTATCCAGATTTAACATGTGTTAGTCGGCCCAGACACGACATCATTCCCTTCTTGTTAGTTGGTTTCAGTGCTTATTATATTGCTACCTTCCTATCGTCATGTGATGTTCTACCCTACTTGGATACCAGATATGCCAGGTAATTGACCTGTATTCTCTGTAGTTGCAATTTATGCTTGCTTACTTTATGTCCCTGTTCTGCTGATTATCTCAATAATGCTATTGTATCTTCCATACATTGCTGCTGGGTAGGGGCCGCAAGCAGAATATCATCCAATTAAAGTGGAGCTTGACTGGCCCCGGGTGGAGTTGACACTGGAATGTAGCTAGCCATCCCCTGTGAGAATATCGTTGTACTTTCACAGTAGCCCCGCGATAGCCGGGTATGGCTGTATCTGTCACCCTGACTGTATAAGCAAAGCAATACGGACTATGTGGATGTATAGGTATTGCAAAGTAAGCATAGCTTATATGTACCACGGTAAGATACTTCTGTGGCATGTTCATAGCATTGAATATAGTGTGTGGGTCTGGCACCAACGCTACCCTATGTATTCTTACATGATTTACAGCTTATACATACTGTACCATCCGCCATTCCCCTTTTGGTTTTCCGATCAGGAGATACAGGGGTATTGCATGGTGAATAGCGATTACTTTCTGGATGGGGAATTTCCTCTCTGACTTTGCAGATATCTTCTGGTGTCCACGGTCTATACGCTACGGGGTTGGGTCCTGGCCTTCCTGTCCTGCATGATGGTTCGGTACTTCAATTAATTGACAGATATCCTCACTCTGTTTTAGTACTGTGTTCTTACTCGGGTGTCCCTAGGTATGTTACGTGTTCGGGATGTGGTTTCAATAGCTTCTATTACATTTGTTCGTTGTGCTACCTCTGTTGCCACAGGATAACGTGTGGGGACTAGCCTGCCCTCCCGCTTAATATCCTGCATGTGGTATCTGAGGTGGTAGGGTGTTGTGGGGGGGGGGGCGATCGGTACTACTGTATTATGATCTTCTCTGTGTACGTATGATGCTTAGCCAT
This sequence comes from Protopterus annectens, assembly GCF_019279795.1. Classification (NCBI taxonomy): domain Eukaryota; kingdom Metazoa; phylum Chordata; order Ceratodontiformes; family Protopteridae; genus Protopterus; species Protopterus annectens. Next base: position 995,140,810 of record NC_056732.1, on the reverse strand, counting down.
TTGTAGTGTTCTATTTCTTCGGTACACTACCTCAGTCCACCGATGTGCATGACGGATACCCAATTGTCGCTGTTTTGTCGCCTGCACATCTTAGGGCTGCCACCTTTTCCAATGCACAATGTGGGACATTAGTGTTCGGAACGTGTAATTTTCCTGGAAAATGCATACCCACGGCCAGTACATAGGACAGGTATTCACGTTTTGCCAGGAGAGCGACCAATTGTTGTAGCATTTCAGTTGCTTATTCTGTTTATTATTATATTTTGCTGTTCCACATACAAATTTACTGTTTTATGCTACCATCTTGATATATATCTGGGAAATGTTTGTCCTGAGATATCAGGACATTTGACATTTGTTCGGTTTATTTACAGGACACGGCTGGCCAGAGAGGGCATATCCCTCTCAGGGTGGAACAGGTGTTTACCTTGGAACATATGCATCAAATTTTCAGGGATTACAATGTTTCAGTAACGATATGTTGCCTAATATACCATCAATGTCATATTTATTACCCCATTTTGCTGCGTAACTCACATTATGTGCTCTCTGCGATTGCATATTCTTCACGCCACCCGTCAAACGCGGATCACATGATCTGTTGCTTCAATAATCTCCCATATCCTCTACACGACTGCTACGTACCCTTCTGTCATAACACGTGTGTCTCCTTCCCTGTATCCACTGTAGTGTCTACAATCACTATTTACTCTGCTGTGTGTTCCCTGACCTATGTTCAGATTTAACAGTATGTGGGTAGGTCTTGACCGATATCACTACTGTTAACAGAAACACAATGTAGTCTGGTCCCTGATCTACAATAGACACAAAAAGGCAGACACGCCTTACCTGGGCCTCCTGTTTCAGGCTGCACGTTTTCTTCTTGGGATCCAGTTTTCCGCTTTTCAGCCACAGATCAGACAGTAAACAGCCTCTTTACACACAACAATTCAGTCGGAGGTCTTTTCATTCAAGAAGAACCATTTATGCATATTCTCCAGCGTACATGTCTAACCAGCCATGCACTCTGACCTGTAGCTTACCAAGGGAATTCCGGATTACAAGGATCACAATGTGAAATAAGTTGTTACAACCAGACTGTAGTTATCAGTAGGCTTTTCTAAGTGACAGCCGATAACACAGGAGGCTCGGGTTCGAACGTTTTAGTAGTGTACACAGGCAGGCTAAATAATATACAGTCCAAGTATGAGAGTTTTGTCTGACTCTATACAGTAAGCAGTTTCTTTATATAGTGTTTACAATCAGCTTTTGCCCACCTTACTGACGTGGTCGGTCACAGGGCATTTCCATCACTATGGTCCGCAATAGTCTATACATACGTGGGTGCTGGGGTCGTGCTTTTAAATTGTTTTCTCATGGGAATAACACAGCCTTGCAAGGCACCTTGTACATTACAGTATCCTTTTGTGATTGTAGCTGTTTCAAGGACCCTAGACTGTTACGATACAGTGGACAGTTAATTTCTTAATACGTTGCTTTGTCTCTCTGGTAGGGAGTAGTACTGCTATCTTCGATTGAGCTCACAAGGCCATCCTCCTCTGGGGAAGGAGTGCTGTTATGCATGTACATACATTTATTGTTCTGTAACCCAGCAAATAATTAATGATGACAGACATGAGCCTGCTGTACTGCTTACTGCCAGGTTCAGAATTCCATCACAGTACAGCTTAGCTTCACCAATTACATGCAGGCTTAGTTCTACTGCCATATTGTACGGTACAATTCAATACATTATATAGTATTTCGAGTGTAAACTGGAACTTCATATGTGTTTCTATATATTTTACGAACAACATCCATCCGCCATATGCATGTTGTTCCGTCCTTTACCTTGACCGTGTGTATTTGTCCGTCCAGCCACGCTAATCTCCACATGTGATGTCCCAGTTTCCCCTTCTTTGCCTGTAGCACCCTGTTAGGACGTCCTGTGTGGTAGGCACCTGTTCCGCTATATGTGATCGACTTCACTGCAAAGATAATCATCGATGCGGTGGTCCAACGACCTGACTTGTCCACATGTGTACAGTTATGTGCACCGTGTCGTATGCAAACCTAGATGGTTTGGACGGGTACATACTACATGCCGGATGTACACATTCTGCTGACACATTCACATGCAGACATTTACATATCTGTACCTGCGGTGGGTTGGTGACATGTGGGGTACATATTTGCCCACGTGGCATTGCCTAACACAAACATCTTACCACAGTTCAGGTATGCACATTGTGTGTGGTTGTATAGCTGCACACGGATGCTAGCAGGTTTGGGTGCAGGGGTATACATGGGTGTGACTGACATGTACAATGAGGCTATTGTGTAGTACTTCCGAATGCATGGGTTCTGCTTCTGGATATTACACTTCATCATACACCATCCAGTGTATGCAACAGAGACGTTGCTGGGTCTGGGATATGTTGCTATGCACATGTTTGCCTGTGTTTGAGGTATCTTGCTTCCTTACTGTTGTTATGTCAGCACAGCTACCCAGCTATGTACTGTCACTACTGCTTGTGACCATTATGGTTGGCACCTTTTCCAATGCCCATAGTGGGGCATGTTATGTGGACACTTCGAAATTTGCAGGACTACACATACCCAGGGCTAGTGCAGTTGACAGAACTTCACTTGTTTGCCATAATATGAGCTTATTCTGTAAGCGTTTGGGTTCCTTATTTATTTTCTTATGCCATGTCTGTGTTCCATATCGTAATGTATATGTTTTATGCTACTATTTACATGTATATTGCGGAATTTGCGTGGCAGGGATCGGAGGTCATTTTCCATTTTACGATTGTTGCAGGGACACGACTGTCCAATCAGGGACTGTCCATGGCACATTGGGACAGCAGGTAACCCTGGTGACCATGCCCATGTCGCTACTGGGGTTTCCACCTTTTCCATTTTCCGATCTGGGATATTTCCGGGACTCACATCTGACTTTACAGGCCGACACATACAAATGGTCACTATATAGCATAGAAATTCACTTGTTTGCCTAAATAATATGCTTATTATTGTGGCAATTTCCTTGCTTATTCTGTTTATTGTGTCATTTAGGTATTTCTGTTACAGAAATAACCAATTCATGCTACCATTACATTAAATACGGATATCATTGTGTCCTACAATCGTAGCACATCAGCCATTTCTAATACGTTTTTCGGGACACAACTGTCCATGGAGAGACTGCCCCAACCAAAGTGGGACAGGTGGTGACCTTAGTCGCTGATCCTATGTCGGTGCGGCGCTGACATGCGGCTGTACACCTTCTCTGAGTGTAAACACTGACAGTGCATTGCCGGACGAACGCGGTCTTATGCGTATCCTTTGCTCCTTGGACGGGTACACTTATGCCTTCGTGGCTTCTATTTGCTTCTCCGTTAATTTGGGACGGGGACTATGTTGCATACTGTACGTGCGTTTCATTCTGCACAGGACCTGGCTGCTGCCATTACTATTGTGGGCGGACCGTGGCTGTCAGCACATTAGGTTGCTCACCTCATGCCGGCTTAGACACGCCTCCAGACGCATCCTACCTGGGCTCGCTCACGTACACTACGCACGTGTCTGTGATTCCGGTGCACTCTCATTAATATGTATATGGTGCTACTACGCCGGATATTCCATGCACCGCCGGCGCAGGCCTTACGCCGGCCTTGCGCCGAGCTTCATGAATCCCGGGGTATGTCTTTATTTAGTGACTTCAATCCTTAATGACTGCCAACAAACTGCAGACTTTATGAGTAAAGGAAACAAATGAGGCAGATATCTGGACTTTTTTTAATCTTATATTTTGGATGTAAAATACCTTCGCCATCACTATTTACATATACAACATCAAGTTTGAAATATTAGGCGGAGGATCTATTTTACATCGAAAATCAAAAAAAAAAAGCAATAATAATAATATCGTAATAAAAAAGAAATAAGTAAAACACAACAATTTTCCAGACAGCCAATTCTCGAAGTACAATAACGACCTCCAGGATGGGTGTTACTGTGTAAATAATGCCCTTCCATGGGTGCAGAGGCCCACCACCTGCGGAGTCGGGTCTCAGAACACTCCTGGGTGTGTGCATTATTTACATAGTAACATACACACTGTTGGGCATTATTGTTTGCTTATTGCACACTATTCTATAAGGCTGACACAGAATACCTTGCTGTGTTATACAGCATATGTAAGCACTCTGCTGGTTTCAATGTCACAGCCTCAAGGTTTCCTCCATCGATAAGAACATGCCAATAAATCCAGAATAGATGTAGTTCAAAAAATAAATACGTACACAGCTCTGAAAGAAAAACAAATATATAGATATATATATATATATATATATATATATATATATATTTATATGTGTGTGTGTGTACATATATATATATATATATATATATATATATATATATATATATATACAGAGAGACACAATGGTAGACTGACAGATGTAGTTAGAAAGAGAAAGATTTTTAACAACAGGCAAACTTTACATTCTATCATGAGTATGAAAACCAATGTGTGGTTGAAAACCTTTGGACTGAGGTCACACTGTTTTGCAACATACTCTCATTTTCAAGGGAGCGGCTGACATTTACAGTCATGGTATGCAAGGCTAGCCAATACAAGTGAAAAACAAACCTAGACATTTAAATAGTTAAAACTTGTTTGTAGCAACTTAATAAGACATCACCCTCTAGGGACATAGGAAGTTTTACATCTTTGAGCCATAATTCTGATCTAACAAACAGATATATCCATTACATTATGCTCAGCTCTGCATTATCCTGCAAAAATGTGATTATATGAAAAAGTGTTCTTCTCTGGCTACCCTAAAGTTTGTAATTGATGACTGTGCCAGCTTTTACTGCATGGACAGTCCTACACATTCTCAACAGGCTAATGAAATAGCAAGCAACAGCATATTCCATACCTTCCAGCAGATGGCAGAAGATACTACTGTAACTTGAACTACATTTCCTGATTATACTTAACAAATCCTGGTCTGCCTTGTGGTGCTATAACATAAAAGTGAAGACAAAAGCACGCATCTGCAATTTCCCATTTTACTTTTCAATTACCCTAGAAAATGTTTGCAGTCTGTTTATAAATTTGTACTACTTTCAATTACATTTCCTTTTTTTCGGTTTAATGAGAGATCTCAGCATGGGGGAAAGGGGAAGGGGAATAAAGAAAAAGAAGTGTAGGAAAAATTAACTGTGAGCTGTACCACTGTTTAAATAAAATTTAAATGTCATTATTTTAGCCTGAAGGCAAAAGACACCAATTTTCAAAGTACAGCACAGTTCCTTTAAAACTGCTTTAAGTAAAGATAAGTGTTTATGTATGCTGTACTATACTTGTCAGGTTAGATTATTAAAATCATTTCTCAGAAAGGCTCTGACAAACTCAAAATGTGAGAGTTCATAAAACGTCTCACAATGAGGTCAGCAACAGAGCATACAGCTATTACTAAAGTAGTTACAAACTTTGTTATACATTTTCTGGAATAATTGCATTGGACGGATCATGTGTGCCAGTTTGGTGGTCTAGGTGTGGGAGGAAGTCCTCAATCCACAAGAGTGTCTGCACTGACCAGCACACATATTTATTACAAACAGTTAACTAGACATAAATCATAGTCAGGCTGCTTCAAATTTTGCTTCCCAATCAGGCACAGTTGTGGCGTTGCACAGTACTATTTTACAACTGTCCTTTTAAGATTTTCCTGCATTCAAATGCAGTTAAAATCCCAGGTTTTGAAATATATCACATTTTCAGATGTTTAGCATGTTCAACTCAATTTCTTTTCTTTTTTTTTTCTGTCTGATAAGTTGTCATACAGGCCCAGAAATTCAAAGGCAGACCACCTTCCTCACTAACAGTCTATCTCAGAAATCTGGGACAATGAAGAGCACATTCCTCTCATTAATTAATGATTGATTAATGCTGTGCAGAAAGGCTGCAATGCATGCTGGTCATGTATAATGGAAAACAAGCAAAGAAGATAATAACTTATTGTACAATTTTACTGCCTATATGACCAGTTATCAAAACTAATAAGAAAGTGTTTATTTTTATTTTATTGCTGTATTAATAACTTTTGGTATCTCTGCAGCTCCAACAGGACAGTGTCCATTTAGAATGAAGATCCAGAGAGAGAGAGAGAGAGAGAGAGAGAGAGAGAGAGAGAGAGATGCTCCAAAAAACTGTTAAGCAGATGTTTTTCTTAACTTTATAGAACATAATATGTAGTTTTGTGAACCACTTTTCACATCCTAAACTTGGTCTAACAAAATAAAGATTTTGCAGTTTAATAACAATTTCTTTTCTATAACTTTTTTACCATGTGTCTGTTGACTTTCAAATCCTGCCTCTCATGAGACACTAGCTCTAGCATTTCTTCTTTCACCCACATTCAGTAGCAGCGACAAGGTCAAAAACTTGTCTAAAGGGGACCATCCATCTACATAGCCATAAGTATATTTTGTGGTCTCACCATACTCCTGGCACTTACACACATGTATCCTCTAAGTCACCTAAAATCACCTAAAGGGCATATGTTGTGCATGTGAGTGCACTCCCACATACTACTTTCTCTGGTTTGATAGCTATGCCCATATTCTCCCTATGACTTGCCTCCACCCACTAGCAGAGACTACATCAAACAGGGAGCAGTGAACAGAATCCCAGCATGAAGTCCAAACCCATTCACCCCAGCTTTACCAATCAAGTTTCAGAGTTACTAATCAAACTCTAATCATCAGGGCCATGAGCACAGCTTTATTCCTCTACTTGTGCAGGCATATTATCAACACAATTATAAGTATGTCATGCATTAATATGATGCATCAAGTTACAGAATCACAGTGAATGTTAATTGCACTAAAACATACACAGAAATGCTGACATACTCAGTCTTGAGGGTGGCAGAGCAGAACACTGTGGGTTCAATTCCAGCATTGGGAAGTTGGATTCAGTTTTACAGTGCTGCCACAGTAGTGCAGCATGAGGGTATTCTGCACTTCTGAGGTCCTGCCCATCAGATGAGATATTAAACCAAGGTCACATCTGCATGTGTCTGTATCTAGCACACCTCAAAGTAAAAGACTCCCCCATCTCTTATAAAAAGATGACAGCAACTTTATTAAATAAAATGATTCTTATATATCTGTGTCTTTATCTATATCTACAGCTATATATATATATATATATATATATATATATATGGTTTCATATGAAACCATCGAATTGACATTACGTCGAGTGTCACAACATCGAGACTACTACATCGAAAACCGAAACCAGCGAAAACGGAAATCGTCCAGTTTGAAAACATCGAAAGTAAAAACACAAACACGCCCATGAGTTTTTCAGAGTCACATATAGTAAACAAAGAATGATGTTCGGCAAACGTAGATATCCCCTGTGTTATAATATCCATATTTTAAATTAGTACACCAGCAGCAGTAGTCTCTTATGAATGTATACTTTTCAACTAAGAATCCAAATAGTGTTTTGTCACACTTCAAACTAAAAACTGCATTGCCAAAAGCAGGTTTATCCACTTAAATTGCACATACATACAACGAACGAACGTAAAGAAATACCTGAACATGGCTTTATCAAAATATTCTACATCAAACAATTTCATAACATCACTGTGTTGATTATGTATATTTTTATAGACCATTGCAGTTTGTCATTATCTCCTTCACTAAAACACCTGTGAAATATCTGCATACACCGGATATGTGCATGCACCAGATATAGAGTACATTCTACATATTCTTTGCAGTATGCTATATATCAAATATGTTTGCGATTTCTAGAGTATTGCTTACAATTTATGTTTGTTACCACTCTTTTAAATATTTCGTAAAGTCGATGTTGTGTAACACGACGAATTCTGTTTTCGCTGATATTAGTTTTCGATGTAGTAGTCTCGATGTTGTGACACTTGACGTAATGTCAATTCGAAGGTTTCATATGAAACCATATATATATATATATATATATATATATATATACATAAGCTCTCTCTCCCTATATGAACACACACACACACACACACACACACACACACACACACACACACACACACACACACACACACACACACACACACACACACACACACACACACACACACATATATATATATATATATATATATATATATATATATATATATATATATATATATGGATCTATGTTAAAATAATGAATTACCATAATGTCATAATGTCAAGTTGCCAAAGGGCAAGATGGAAAGGGCAGAGGTTTACATTCACAAACATCCAGATCATCATAACTTTTCTCTGACAAAAGAGTCAGTTGGCTACTGTGGTGAACTTTTTCTCCACTGTAGTGCGATCTTGGAGTTGGTATATTTAGTTGGGGGAGTGTGGTGGGTGCAGCCACCCACTTTGAGGGAGTGTGGGGGGCAAAGCCCCCACTTGTGCAGATATTATTTGGTTCAGTTTGTTTTTTTAAGTTTTGTTGGTCAACTGTTTACGTACACGGAGAAAATTCTGGATGTTTATGAATATAAACTTTCGTCATTTCCATCTTGCCTTTTTGCAACTTGACATTATGGTAATTCGTTATTTTGACATATATATATATATATATATATATATACATACACACACACACATATATATATATATATATATATATATATATATATATATATATATATATATTTCCTTACATTTAATCTCCTCTCTTTTTTTAATGCCAGAAGCTTATTTTTTTGACACTTCCTTCAACCACCACAGTTTATTTTTAAATAACAAGTTTTCACAGAAACCATCAAGCTATTACAACTATTCTGTCCACATCTTTTTCATTTTTAACTAGTTCATATAAACTGTGAAATCAATTTTAAAGCTTTGCTTTTTCCTCTTCTAAATGCCCATGTGCATCCACCAAAAACATTTCTTTTTAATATTCTTTTACAAAAAGGTATTTCTAACAGTCTGTGCAACATGAATATATGGATGAATGAATGAACAGATGGGGTCAGGGTGTCAGGCTCAGAGACTGCTGTCAGACAATAGTCAAATTAGCCTTTTAAAACCTACAGCAACAAACCCACTGATACACTCAACTAGTTAATAATACTATCTGTAAGCGATAATGTGGGTGCCAGGGGTAAATCTGTGCTTTTCCAGCCTTTAATTAAGGGTAAATTTGAAGATAGTGAAAGCTGTGCTTTTCTTTACAGAAAGGAGAAATCTGTTCCAGAGGTGGAGAATTCTTTGGGGAGGGGGATATCTGTCACATCAGTAAGTCCTATTTATGTTGCAACATAGATTTAAGGTTTTTGATCTTGTGTTTGTGTTATTACCCATTTTGATGATGTAGTAGATCAAGTAAGATTGAGTCAATTACAACTTTGCAGGCCAGGCATAAATCAGCCCACAGCAATCTGTAGGAGATAGACAAGAGAGAGAGAAGTATTTCATAAGATTTACATAACTCAAGCAGCTCATAACTGATATTTCATTTTTGTTTTGTTTCTTTACTGAGACGCTACTAGAGCTTCTCAAGTTTGGTTGGTGTTGGAATGATACATACTAAAGCAAATTCACCCTGGGATTCAGTAAACTCTGTGTCAGAATAGCATTATTCTGACACGGAGAGGACCGTACCCATACAAGTGCAGTCGTAGCAGTAGCACCATGCATATTCATGAAAGCACGCTACTGTTATGGCTATTTGGACACTGAGTGCAGAGGGCATGTCTAAGCAGTGCATGCACATCTAACACACCTGCTGCACTCAGAAAGTGCTGTACGGCACTTTTAAAAGTATTTCAGTGTCCAGAGACACTGAAATTTAATAAAATGAGCATTTCAGTGCCCACTGACATGGAAATGGATAGGGGAGCAGGAAACAATGCAGGGGGTGTGTGACAGGTCCTGTCACACACCCCTGGTATTGTAACAGTGCCGTATGGCCATAGCCATCAACTGTACAGGTTTCCACAGTATGCCCAGATGCCTGCCTCACATACTTCTCAACCTCCTAGAGCAAGAAAGCTGTACAAAGCCATAAATAATGGGAGGACAAAGGCAAACAATAGGGACATTCTTGAAATATTGCACTGACAAACCTGGGGAGCTGATAGAATAAAAAGTTTGCAGTAACATGGACTTTCTGAAGGGTATGACAACTGAAACACGAATGTCTGCCATCTGAAAGTGCCATATGCCATAGCCATTAACTGTACAGGTATCTGAAGAATGCCCACATACTTGCTTCACATACTTCTCCACCTCCTAGAGCAAGAAAGCTGTACAAAGCCATAAATAATGGGGGGGGGGGGGACAAAGGCAGAAAAATAGGGACATTCTCGAAATATTGCACTGACAAGCCCAGCAATCTGATAGAATAAAAGGTTTGAGTAGCATGGACTTCCTGAAGGGTATGAAGACTGAAACACAAATGTCTGCCATCTGAAGTGCCATATGGCCATAGCCATTAACTGTACAGGTGTCTGCAGAATGCCCAGCTGCCTGCCTCACATACTTCTCAACCTCCTAGAGCAAGAAAGCTATACAAAGCCATAAATAATGGGGGGACAAAGGCACAAAAATAGGAACACTCTCTAAATATTGCACTGACAAACTCAGAAAGCTGATAGAGTAAAAGGTTTGCAGTAGAACGGATCTCCTGAAGGGTATGAAGACTGATACACAAATGTCTGCCATTTAAAAGTGCCGTATGGCCATAGCCGTCAACTGTACAGGTTTCTGCAGAATGCCCAGATGCCTGCCTCACATACTTCTCAACCTCCTAGAGTAAGAAAGATGTACAAAGCCATAAATAATGGAAGGACAAAGACAGAAAAATAGGGACACTTTTTAAATATTGCACTGGCAAACCTGGAAAGTTGGTAGAATAAAACATTTGCAATAGCATGGATTTCCTAAAGGGTATGAAGTCTGAAATCCAAATATCTGTCATTATTTTCTGACTTAAACCCCAAGTGATTTGCCAATGATTTGCTAGGAAACCACAGTCACACTTCCTAACTTTGTATGACCAATAATTAAAATCTATCCCTATGTGTCCCTTTACAATTTCCCTTACTGTGACTGACAGGGAGTACAGATACATGTAAATATAGTGGGTTTATGAATGTATAATTTTTTTTCAACTCTAAGGTAGGTTTAAGCATAGCTGAGTGGGTGTGCGCATTATGGCCCTCTGTTCAGCATTGCTGAAACATCCCGTAGGAGAAAAATAATAAATATACAGATGAAGTCATCATGCTGAGATAGCGTGCTGGTTACAGTCCTGGCTTTGCATGCAGGTGTTCACAGTTTGAGTACCAAGACAGGCTCTTTATTTTTACATGGGAAAGCAGTGTTAAAAATATTATTTTAATTTTAAATTACATAGTAATTTATATTTGTCAATGAGGGTAGTGTAGCTGGTCTAAAATGTAAGTGTGAGTGCATATAGCACGTGAAATCACCAATGTATACACAAGTGTCCCATACAGTGTAGTCACACCCCATGATATTGTAATGAAAGCACATAGAGGGATGTCATGTAAAGTAAATCATATACACTTACTAATATGTCAGTAATGATTAATGAAATCATAACCTGATATTTTTTTAAAATGAAAAGTGAGCAGTGGTTAGCAGTGTTCGGCTATACTTAGTCAGTGTAAGCATTGCTTAAATGTGAATTCTAAGCATCAGTCAGCTCAGCTAAACAGATTTTCGCACTGTTAAGCAATGCTCAGTAATTATATCTTTAAGCACTGTTCAACCCAGCTTAGCAGGTTTGTCCATTGCTTAGCTGAGCTTAGCATTTTCAAAATGGTCCAATGATGGCAAAGGGTGGGACTATGGCCTTGTTTAAACCATGAAGGTGGGAATACAGCCATAACCTGTTTAGTTTGATCTCTGCAGGAACATGTCTGACATTGGAGAGGGAGCACACATTTGGGTGCAATGCTGGGGCATCCGGGAGTCCAGGGTCATGGCTAGACTCCTTGTAGAACACCATGACAACAGACTGCTGCAGGGCCAGTATCAGGATTCTCACTACAAAGTGGAGGCCCAGGACTATCTGGCACGTGACTTCACCAGTGCACTGAAATCTCCGGAACTGGTGAGCAGGTATGCCATCATTATGCAAACCTAAAGTATAGGAAGGGGGAGCTCTTGGCCCAATGGATCCAAGATGTTCAGGACTAGCATGCTCCAGCAAGTATCCCAGATAGAGCTGTGCTAAATTCTAGCTTGAGTATGTGATAGACAGGTATGGATAATGTTTGTTTCTCACCCCTACAGCTGCAGAAGTGAGGGCTACGAACATCGAGGCCCATGCTGACGGACTGACAAGGATGCGCCAACAGGCTGGTGAGTACAGATCTATCTTGCAGTATATAGTGCCATAAAATAGGAGTACATTGTTTACTGCCAGTAGGTATATCATGTACTATGTCTAATGAATAAAACACGTTTGTCACACTAATACTTATCCAAAGGATGTCCATTAATAAAAGTGTCATTTCACTGTAATAAAAATATCCAACAAACTGTTGTGTTTACTCTGGTATGCTGTTGTAGAAATAGAATGTGCACAGGTTCTTAACAGCAAATATGGAGTTGACAGCATGAAATAACTGACGCTGTTCTGGGAAACAGCTGGTATGCATTGCAGTCTTGTGTTAACCTTTGCTTTCCAGATTGTATTATTTCAAAGGAGTAATACATAGTACAATAGCTATCTGCCATGCATGAATTCCAAGATTACAAGGTCAGACTGTCCAACCCAGAGAGTATTAGCCAGAAATCAGACAAACAAGAAAGAGCAGTTCCCAAGTAGCTTAGTGTGATGGAAAAAGCATTGTTGTTCATTTTAGCACACCCAGGCGTGGTTCAAATCCAGGGAGTGGTACTGAGATGCGTTCATATATACACAATAGAAGCCCTGAATATTTGTAGAAACAGTCAGAAAGTGTTAACAGATATTTTCTCCACAGGTCTCACAGTTAAAGAAATGTGAGCAATAGCTGTAGGAAGGGTATATTAATACACCTGAATAACTGTAGAAACAGTCAGAAAGTGTTAACAGACATTTTCCTCACAGGTCTCATGGGTAAAGAAATGTGGGTAGTATCTGTAGGAAGGGTATACTAATACACCTGAATATGTGTAGAAACAGTCAGAAATTGTCAACAGATATTTTCTCCACAGCCCTTACAGGTAAAGAAATGTGTATAGTAGCTGTATGAAGGGTATACTAATACACCTGAATATTTGTAAAAACATTCAGAAGCTGTTAACAGATATTTCCTCCACAGGTCTTACAAGTAAAGAAATGTGTGTAGTAGCTGTATAAAAGGTATACTAATACACCATGTACAACCTTTCCACTGTCTAACCCATATGCCTGCAAATGTCAGCAGGATAGGTACATACACCATGCCCTCTTCCCAATACATGTCTCTCAAGTGTCACGCTGTCATGGCTAGTGGTCACTGCTGCCAATCACCTTGGACACAGATAGGAATCTAGGTGAACTATGCTAGTAGCAGACTCACACAAGATCATTGCAGGGTAACCCTCCTATGTCAAGTATGTAACCCTGATGTCTACAAGCCCCCTCCAGTAAAGTAGTCACAATGTACCCAGTCTGCTCCATACCATTACAAGCTGACAGTCTAACAGGTATGTATGTGCCACAGAAGCAATGGGCCATAGGTAGATGTAAAGTTAAAGCAGACATGTAGAGTATTGAGCAGTACTGTTGTGAAAAATAGAAGCCAATACAGTTGTTAATGGAGCTTTTATTCTCCCTCCACCAATCATCTGCATCCGTAATTATTATTCATAAACTATGGGTATGTTGTTCTCAACAACTATTGTTAGGACATGTTTTCTATTATTGTTCATATATTTCATTGGTTGCATATTAACATATCTTGTTCAAATACCATTATTGGTGTCTGTTGCCGTCAATGTAACTTGCATACCATTAAAATGCTTACTGTTGTTCCATTTATGCTTGTGTTCTGTTTTTTATGCAACTTTTTCAAATCTGTTGGTTTGGGTAATGGGAACACCCATGCATGCTGTTATAATTAATTTTGAAATGTGTTGTTCATGACTAACCAATATATCTTGGAAAACCACAACACCATAGCACGTTTTGAAAGGCAGATCCCAGCAGATCCATCTGTCTCATCCCATCTGGCCATGGCACTGGGCCCCAGCATGTCTGGGACCCAACCCGGAACATCCTCTTCTGCTGGTCCTGCACCATCTTTGGGTGGAACCACCTCAGGGGATGGTGCCCATCCCCCCTCTGGGCACAGGTGAGGAGAAGAGCCCGTCATCAGCCAATATTTCTGGATATGGTGCGCAGCATCATCCACTCCATGTTGGGTGGGTAAAAGCAGCAGATGGAGGGCCACTGGTGTACCTTGTGGGGCAACCCCTCTTGTCCAACCCCCAGCACAACCACCTTTGGGGTAACTGCCCATGGTTGGGGACCTCAGTTGCACTGTATCCATTTGGGGGCTCATGAGCCTTTGATTCCCAACCACCCTCCCTGTCCAAGGTGTTTACCCCCTCAAGTGTCATATACTACCCCTGTCTACTGTCTTGTGTGTCTTGTCTGTCTGCAAATGCTACCTATTCTACCCAACCTACCTCCTCAAACATACCTACAGCCCTTCCCCAACATTCAACTCTCACCTAAAAAAAGGGCATCTGTCCCACAAAAAAGTATTGCCCCATACATAGCTCTACATTTTGCCCCCATGTACAGTGAAATTAATCAATCTACCCACAAATTATTCTCCAAATGTCTGTCACCAACACCCCTCCCTGTGGGGTGTGAGTCTGTAAATTCCAAATTCTACACATTAATCACAGCTGTTGCTGCAGAAAAAATGTAGAGCTATGGTCCTTTCCTACATCCATCTTGCACATCTATAGCTGCTTTTCTTAATGTTTTACCCCCTGCTTGCCCCCATTTCACTACTTTCCTTTCACCCTTTTTTCTTCTCTTTAATTAAAATTAGCACAGGTGAAAGCGAGAGTAAGCATTGCTAAGTGAAGCTAAGAGGGTTTAACCATCTGTTAGCATCACTTAGCTCTGTACAAACCTGAGCAAACCCACTTACAACTGCTTAAAAGTGGCTTAATCACTCTGTCTCCATCAGCCCTTGTTCTGCCCAGCAACAAAATAATCAGCCTTGCCAAGTCTCTAACCCATGATACTGTGCACTACAATCACAGCAGAATACCACTACACCATCTGACCTGTGGGAATCTGTAATGTTTTCACAAACATATCATGCATTCTGGACATTTAACATTAATGAAAAAATGCCATTACTTTGAAGTCTTGAACCCGGGACCCTATGCACTACAATCACAGCAACACACCTCTATACCATTTGAGTTATAGGAATTTGTAATGTTTTTACAAATATATCATGCACGATAGTCGTTTAATATAAGGGAAAATATATATCCATAGTACTCTTATATACATATATATGTATATATATATATATATATATATATATATATATATATATATATATATATATATATATATATATATATATATATATATATATATATATATATATATATATATGTATAGATACACACACACACACACACACACACACACACACACACACACACACACACACACACACACACACACATATATATATATATATATATATATATATATATATATATTTATAAAACCAACTGACAAAGTGCAAAGTGGGGGGATAAAGGGCAAACAATAGTGACATCCTTGAAATATGGCTGTTATACATGTAGAAGTCTAATAGAGTAGCACGGTTTGATTTAACGTATAATGCCTGATAGATTCCAGGCCTGAAACACAAATCAATGCCATTAATTACTGATGTCAATGCTCACATCATCCCAGTTATTTGTCAGAAAACCACACCTGTTATGGGTAACGGACCAAACATATGAACCACTCATCTGGACAGTGTCTAGACATGTGGACAGTGCAGAGGTATGACTGCAGTCATATAACAGAATAGAGAAAACAGTGACAGCTGCAAACCATTTCACCCAGAACCTTCTAAACCACAGTAAGACCAATGCGACACTACCCCAAATCAGCTCTGGGGAATTACCCATGTATTTCCAAATATGTCATACACTACAGAGATGAAACAGTAGGGAAAAGTAAATACTGGTGCAAAAATGTCCACCCACAACCATTTGCACCATAGACACAGCAACATACCAGTACCCCAAATGAACTCTAGAGTAGAATGACTGTTTGAGTAAACATATCCTGATTGCTAGTCACACACTACACCAACATATACTGGGCCAACTCACAGTCTACTAGGAATCCTAAGGTGTTAGAGGACATTACTCAGTCTGCCTCTGCAAACATATACACCTGATAGACCATCAGCAACTGTAGCAGCATGCACAGTCAGATAGAATAGGATCTATGACACTCACATCTGCTACTCTCCTTACTTAGCCCAACAAACATTTGCACACGACACTGCTGCACAATCTTGGCAGTTTGTTAACAATGGCCAGACATACATAACTCTCAACTGTACAGACTTCCACAGAATGTCCAGGGTGTGGGACCATAATTATGGCCACTGCAGCATACCACTTCCAGGAGTCTGCTAAGTCATTAGGATGATACCTGGAGTGCAGTCAGTAAATAATGATATACCATATCTCTGAACCTCTTACTGCAAGACATCTGGACAAAGCATGACATAATTGGGGGACAGGGGGCCGGAAAGAGGGACATATCTCACATAATGGTGTTACAAACTGAAACAGTTTCTGGTGTTACATGGTTTGTTGTAAAATAGCATCCCTGATGGATATGATGTCCGAAACACTAATGGATGTCAACATTTACTGACTACAAACCTCACATTATCCTATTGATTTCACAAAAATAGAAGTTGTCTGAGGAACAGACCTAACATAACAGGCAAACCTCTGGGCAGGATGTGGACATCAGGGCAGTTGAGAGGTATGTCAGAGACATATCACTGTTAGACCTCGTCACACAGAAAATGCATGTCCAGACAAACCCTGTTAATCTAACAATCCTCTATGTATATAACAGCAATACTTACTTAGAATCTGTACCCAGTTCTGGTGCTTTATCCCACATGTTGTTGGGCTGTCTCCACATGTCCTATCCTGAGAGGTATTCCTGCCTACTGTCTGTGAAGCTCTAACTCCCATACCTCCACAATGTCATCCACACAGGCAAGGAAAAGTGGCAAGGCCCACATGAAGGACTTAATTATACTACTGTGTTCCTATTGCATTGGCTAATAGAAAGACAACACAGCTGCTCTGGATGCAAACAGCAAGTGGGAGACACTGATTGGTGCACAGGCCATCACCTGCTCATGAGCATTACCTACAAAAGGCAACCTGCTGCCTATGCAACACACATCTGAACCCATATACACAAAGACAGACTGTGACTACACGAACCTAACCATTTGCATTGTTGTGAGGACACTTTTCAGCACTATAACAGGTATGTCAAGCATATAAACTTATAAAGGAATGCAGTAGGGGGGATTCAATGATTTCAAATGGGACATTAAGCACTGGGCTGCAACAAGACCTGCTGGACTCACATTCTGCTGTCAGGCACCTATGGCCATTCCTGCCTGCCCTGTCTGCATTGACATGGATGACATCTCTGGCCCCTGAGTCACCTCAGCAAAGGTCAGCTCATGTATGACTACTACTGGAGTGTCTGTTGTCCAATACTGAGTGTGACACTCTAAGCCAGCTACCTGGGATGTTGTAATTATTCATATGTCACCTGTGAATGCTACTCTGATACATATGCTTGTTTTACAAATGTAAGAGATGTATACATGGTATGTGCATTGTACACAACAAGTGCAGGAGTGTGTGTTGAACTGTATATGATATACTGACCATACCTGACAATTGTCCAGAGTTTTGCAGACTGACCACATGTCTGCCTCATATTTGTAGTCAATGCCTCATTAAGTTGTGCATTGTCTGGCACATCACTGGCATCCCATTAAAGACTGAAGGCATAACATAATAGCATACATTGGATTGTCAGATGTCATATCCTGCAGGGTAGACCTGTGAATGCAACACCGTCTTTGCTGGCAACTAAGTGTGTTTCAGCTAGATTCATAAAGTGACACTATTTTCTGGCCTTTGCCCACCAGTGATGTGTGCCTTTGTGCAGATGTATTGCTCTAACAGGAGCTAGGTGTCTTACCATGAACCCCATGTCAATGCAAGCGAACCTTGTCCTGTAGGATGCTAACATTTGTGCAGTCACTGACACCTGCTTTGTAGCTGGGGAGACCACAACAACCATGCCAGGTCACTCATCCCATCATACGTTTAGACAGAAAGTGGAGGCCTGCAAAGCCACAGGAGGTGGAGTGTTGATCATTATCATACACATCTCCAGGTTGGCTAAACAGTATGATGCATGGGAGAGATCTCGACTGCAGTTAACAGTTGACAAAACACCTACTAAAATCATAGCTAGCTACAGGCCTCCATCCATGACTATGGACACCTACCACACCTATGGGTACCTGCTGGAATCTGTCAGGATTCAATCATCTACCCTGCCTCTGGGTGACTTCAAATACCCAAACATACTGTGCATGACCTATGCCACCTGAACATGAATGCACAGAGACTCCTCAACTTCGTCAATGCAATGCAGTGGAACAGCCAGTCAAGACTCCTATGACAGGTGGAAATATCCTATACCTGGTCCTAACCAACACGCGTAGCCACTGTAGCACTCCTACAGTGTCATCCTCCTTGGTAAGATCTGACCACATAGCCATCACTGTTCAGGTCACCATGTCCTCTGCCTCCCCTCTTTATAGTGTCAAACAAAATTAACTTTACACAAATGACTATGAACCCCCTCAGTGCAGGTAGAAGTAGCTTTATAGCCAATGTCCCATCAGTTGCAACTAGCAGTAGGGTCCAGGCCCACATGACAATACTATGTGGGTAACCTACATAGCTCTATGGACTCAGCAATACCTGACAAGACAACATCATCTCCCTCAAGGTAGGGTAAACGTCCATGGTGGACAGCAGCAATACACACATACCATAATAAGTGGACATAATTGCTGGACAGGGCCAAGAAGGAACAGGTGCCTCATTAGAAGCAATGTCACCTTGGTCTGCACAAGCAAATAAAGTTACAGGTGAGTTACTCTAAGGCTATCTTTGAGTGCAAATTGGACACATCCACAAAGGCCAATCAGTAGGCTTTCCACATAAGTGTCTGAAATCCCAGAGGCAAGACACAAATCTGCTCTGTAGTAGTGGTCAATAACACCACATACACATATGACATTGGTATAGGCAACTGGCTGCAGACAGGTGAAATGTAAACATCACCCCTCTGTCCCCCCATTGGTGCACATGTGCATGCACAGCACCTGCCCTCCTCCCCCTCAACATCAGGAAGCAGGTCCGTAACGCCCTCTCAAAGGCAACACACAGAAGTCTCCATAGGCCTGATGCCATTCCTGGCTGCATCCTACATGAACACAGGCATGGGCTCTCAGATTCATTCCACACTGTAGCCAACTACATCCTGAGCACCAGTGTCATCCCATTTGCACAGAGGGCAGCCACTGTCATCCCTATGCACAAAGGCGGAGCAATCCACCGACCCAGCCAATCATATGCACATCAGCCTAACTAGCCTGCTCTTCAAGAGCATGGAAGGCAATATCAAGCACATTATGAACAGGGACATCGGCAACATCAAAATGCCTGAGCCCACACAGCATGGTATTGTCAAAGGGAGATCAGGCCTGTTAAACCTGGTCAACCTCTCTGAAGTGGTCAACAAACTCAAGGATGAGGGAAAGATGGTGAACAATGCCTACCTTCACCTAGCCCAATCCTCTCACAATAATCCCCAGGCAGCCAGGATACATACACCTACACAGTTAAGCACCAACCTATAGGTTACCAGATGAGTAGCTAAATGGCCCAATGCTAGTACCCACTTGGTCAAAGTAGTGGAACCCACCTCTAGTAGTAGAGTCTTTCAAAGTGGTGTACCCCAAGGATTGGTCTGGGGGCCTCTACTGTTTGACATATACGTATCTGAGATACAGGACAAAAGCAGTGGTCTGTGGCTAACCAGGTGTACAGATGCTTGCAAGCTGGCCACTGTCTTACATTCCCCTACTGATGTAGGGTTCACATCCAGATCAAAAGAGGTCATTGTGCCCCTCTACTCATCACTCATCAGACCCATCATAGAGTACAACACCCCATTTGGGATTTACCTTACAAGACACCTGCAACAGCTGGAAAGAGGATCACTGGCCTCAAACAGATGCCTATGCAGCTCGACTGAAGAAACTCCAGCTGTACTTGGTTGCATACCACCTACTCAGAGGTGATCTCTGCCTGACATACAAGGCCATGTCCAACCCAGAATTGATGGATATGCTCCACCTAAAGAAAACCATATCCCCTCAAGCTACATGCTCTAGGGATCTAAACCTCACCACAACAATAAATAGGATGTGCTGGAGGGATAGATTCCTGTCCCAGAGACTTCCCATGCTTTGGTACAAGATTCCAATCTACATTAGGCAGAGCTCCTCACTAACACTCTTCAAGAGAAACCTTGATGAGTGGATGGGAAACAGAAAGTTTACCCTGAGGATCACTTCAGTGGCTCTGCTGGATAGAGGCACAGGGAACTAATCTAAGGGGGTGGCAAAAGCCAACACATTCTGGCTGGGCTTATAAATGCCTTCAGGCAGATAGCCTAGTACCTACCTATGAACCTATGGACCTATGCGAGGATCCCCCAAGAGGCCCTCACCCAATTAATGACTGTTGCAAGAAGTATTTCCGCAAACTGAATGCCAGGAAAGGCATCATTCTCCCTGCTGTGGCAGATGTCATCCTCACTAAGTATGACAGTAATAATGTACTGAGCATGCAATCAGGTGTGAGGTGACTTGTGCACCAAGGTTGGCAGAAAACTGACAGTTTCCCACTGTGTGAGCACCATTGTACGGAAAGCTGTCTACATGGCCTACCTCACAAATACGGGTATGTCATCCAGGAACCAGGAAGCCACAACATCCCTGTACTCCACCCTTATCAGATGCATTACCAAATACAATGGCTCATTTGGCATGTACCTTGCCAAGCAAATGCAGCACTTGTAGAGATAACAGAGGTTCCTGACCAGGCAATTCCAGGGTTTGCAATACCTTTCCCATGCTGTTAATCCAAAAGCCCTGTCCCTGTACTCAGTCTCATACAGACTGATCATAGGTGACCTGTGTCCAAACCAGCCTTGATGGTGTTTCTGCATATTTGTAAGACAAATTGCTCTCACACATCACGCACGCAAGGCCCTCACCTGGTCTGTGACATGTATAGTACTTGCTGGTGGGCTAGTGTAGTGTCCCACACAATACACTGGCTGTAAAATACACTCCCTCCCCATGTCTATCAGAGTATATGTTTAGCCCTGTTGAAGAAGAAGCTGGATGACTGCTTGGGAAACAGATGAGACACCCCTGTGATCCTGCGTGTGTCCCAGCTTGACAGGAGAAACAGGTGCTGGCTTGGAAGGGGCATGGGCGAAAGTCTGGGCCAGGCTTATGAGGGCATCAGGGCCAATAGCCTGATATCATCTTATGAGGCTATGTACCTAGTACTTTACATGTGTCCTGTATGTACTGCAGACTGTCCTGCAATGTTGTCTGAAATGAATCCCTCTGTGTCTGAACTGTGTATGTACTACAGGGGTAGTGTATAGTCTTGTCCCCTCATCAGTTATCATGACATATCGTTACACCTTGTCATTGTGTGTGGTCTGTATAGCAGTAAGTCAGCTCTTATAGTATGTGCATATGCCCTTGCTGAAACTGTATAACTCACTCCAATAGCCTTGGTCTTGGCCACTCTTCCCATTCTGCTACTAAGCCCATCAACAGTAGGATTTGTCACCCTTTGTTATGGGCCAGACAGTAGCAGTGAAAGAGATGGATTGCAGGAAGCAGAACTACCACAAGTTCTGCCCTGAAGGGCCCATAGGTGTCACAGCTGTGCCAGACTGTACCAGAAGTGTGTGTGTGTGTGTGTGTGTGTGTGTGTGTGTGTGTGTGTGTGTGTGTGTGTGTGTGTGTGTGTGTGTGTGTGTGTGTGTGTGTGTGTGTGTGTGTGTGTGTGTGTATCTCAGCAAACATAATACTGCAGGGTATTAATTTACATATGTTGTGTTCCCCTTGCAGATGAACACAGGGGTTGGTGTCCCTCCCCCTCACAACCTGATGTCAGTGTCTTAGTAGACTCCCCTGACAATGGTGGTCATAATGAGGCACAGGTAGGGTTGTTAGTGCCTGGATTCGTGACATTGTTTGGTATCCCACTTTCACCCCCCCATGTCCCCGCACAAAGTCAGTATGCCCACACATGCCCAGTCCCCAGCAACCATGGATAATGGACAGATTAAGGGTGGTGGTATGGAACAGGCTAGTGTGTTGAGTATGCCACGTGTGAGTGTAGACACCAGCCATAGGCAGAGAGCAGGTGAGGTCACACACAGGGAGCTGGACAAGGGTGCTCAACAGAGGACTCCTTTCCATCAAGCCCCTGTTACAAGTGCCATGGCAGGTGTCACCAGATGCAGGTTATGGTCCAACATGGAGGCACAGGCGTGTACCGACAGCAACAACAGAGAGATGCTCAGGGTCATGCATGCAGCACTCCCTGCCATGCATGACAACCTCCACAGCAGTTGAGATGCTATGCGTCATCTTGCCAATGTTGTGAATAGACTGTGGGATGAGACATTGTCACTGTTCGACTGTGGTGATGTGGGAGTAGGGCATTGGCCAGGTGGACATAGGTCAGCGACATGATCAGCTGTGAGCCCACATGGCCATGCACATTCACAGTCCCGTAGTGGCAGTAACAACAGCACTACTAAAGGGAGGGTGCTGTCCACACCACACCGGAGCAGGCCATGGGCACATTGTCCTGGCCAGTTCCGTCAGGGCTGCAGGTCTAAGGGAGTAGTACTGCATCTGTTCTTGGGTCTAGTGGCACCAGTGATAATACTGGCAGACCCATTTACTGCATCCCTGCCGGGAGATGGTGACCCATACATCCTGCCATGTACGGTCCACAGCTGTCCAACATAGCCCTGTGTTGGGCATCCACATTGCTTGCAGGTGTGCAGATGAACAGTCACACATCCCTATCCCAGGCAAGTCACCATCAGACACACACAGCTCCTCTGCACGTCCCATTTGAACATCACCCCTCCAAACACACACAGGATGTCAGCCATATGGCCCAGCTTAAACCTCTGGCAATCCAACACCACACCCTCTGCATGTGATGAAATGTGTGCCACAACCCTGTTATTCATACCATCGATGCACATATGAGTCTGATGCACAGGGTGACTATGTTACAGTTTATCAATGTCACACTGTGTAAGGTGCTTTCTGCTGGCAGTAGTTATGGGTACACAATGATGCACTATTGCTGTTAGTACTGCTGACTGACTGTAGTGTCACATACTTTATTCTGGTTGTGTTCCAGGTATCTGTGTGTCTGCAGGCTGTGGGCCTGCTGACAGTAGCAATGATGAGTAAGGCGGAGTGGAAACACAGTCACCTTTTCATAGCCAAGGTACAGCTGTACATGTACATGTTTACCAGGTGTGTTTACATGCAACAGTGTGTGAGTGGCAATTGTGGCAGACAGTGTGACCTTGCATACATACCCTTCACACAGCCATCTGTCCTGCATACATGTCACCTGGGTGTTCCGTAGTACCGCAGGCTCACACATACAGAGGATGCTACTTGAAGTCCCTCACCAGGTTAGCCATTGCATTCACTGCAACAGATTCAGCTATCAGCACCTGTTGGCCCTGCCATTTCTGTCACATCCACTCAACCATCATGCAGTTGATGAGGATTTGCCTGGTACTGTGTATGACAGATGTGGGGTATGCATTCCTCACACAGGTCAGCCTGTGTTAGTCTAACCTGACAATCACCAGCATGTGTGTCTGCTATCTCATATGCATTTCTGGCTTCTTGTGCTGGTAGTGCACACAGATTCATAGTCCTGTACATGGGGCAGCTGACGAAGGGCTGAGCACAGCCCCTACCTTCACAGTCTTATGAACAATAGCACTAGATACATAACACAGATAACACAGTGGTACTGTAGTGTGGCAGTGTCTGCCACTACTATTGAAGTGGGTGACAATTGTAGGGACTTTTAGGATTGGCAATGGCAGGTTCAGAGGCCTTTAACATGTTAGGGCCATCACACACACACACACACACACACACACACACACACACACACACCACACCACACCACTGCATGGGGACATGCATTGAGACACACATGTACATGGAGGTGACAGAGTAGATGACCTACCCATCTATTAATGTAGAATATATATCTGCAACAGATTCAGCTATCAGCACCTGTTGGCCCTGCCATTTCTGTCACATCCACTCAACCATCATGCAGTTGATGAGGATTTGCCTGGTACTGTGTATGACAGATGTGGGGTATGCATTCCTCACACAGGTCAGCCTGTGTTAGTCTAACCTGACAATCACCAGCATGTGTGTCTGCTATCTCATATGCATTTCTGGCTTCTTGTGCTGGTAGTGCACACAGATTCATAGTCCTGTACATGGGGCAGCTGACGAAGGGCTGAGCACAGCCCCTACCTTCACAGTCTTATGAACAATAGCACTAGATACATAACACAGATAACACAGTGGTACTGTAGTGTGGCAGTGTCTGCCACTACTATTGAAGTGGGTGACAATTGTAGGGACTTTTAGGATTGGCAATGGCAGGTTCAGAGGCCTTTAACATGTTAGGGCCATCACACACACACACACACACACACACACACACACACACACACACACACACACACACACACACACACACACACACACCACACCACACCACTGCATGGGGACATGCATTGAGACACACATGTACATGGAGGTGACAGAGTAGATGACCTACCCATCTATTAATGTAGAATATACAGTGATGCGACCATTGAACCACAGTGCCTTGATGTTTGAAACATTGTAACTGTGCTTGTACAGTGGATGACATCTGTATGGTCCGACACTAGATTGGCAATGGGGGAGTTCACAGGGAGGAAGAGGCACACAAAATGGTATAGCCATCACATACACACACTGAAGACAGCCACAGGGGCTGTGCATACAGAAACACATACACAGTTTCCAGTAGACATATTAGTAACCCTATGTATCCACTTGTATGTACTATAGTGCTGCGTACAAATGCCATGCTCCCACCTACATTATATGCCTGGAGCATAACACACAACCTCTTACAACAGGTAATCTTGCAAATGCCTTCATGGATGGAGGGATAACCCACCAGACATAACAATTGGTCTCATCTACTGGTCGTACATACCTGCACAAGTGATAGTGTGACACACTTTGTATCAGCATGCTGTGTCAGACAGGTAAGATGTCTGATACTGGCATGTATGTCAGTGCTGTAAGTATGACATGTTTGGCAATAATATCACAGGAATGCTCATTGTCAGGGAACACAGACAACATATAGGTTGCAAACATGTAGATATCCCATGTACATCTGTACAGATGACTGGTATGGGCTATATAGTTTTACATGGTGCATGTGAGGCAGATGCCACTAACAGGGTCTTTAAAGTAATGTCATGGGTAGGGGGTCAACAGGCCTTAAAATGGTATAACCTGCACACACAACAGCCACTAGGGATAAGCTTCACACACAGCTATAGTTGTCGGTATTAGGATTAGAACCCCTACCTATCTAACTCTTTCCACTATAGTATTACACAGTTATTACACATGCCACAGAGCTTAGAGGACTGATAAGTGTATACAGGTACATCTAGGATGAATGACACCAGCAGGCCTTGTAAAGTAGGGCAATGGGACATGTACTGGGTGGTACATGCCTCAAAATGGTATAACCCACTCCGCCAGAGGAAATAATTCTCACCCAAACACACACACTGATGAGAGTCTCTCTCTCTCTCTCAGACACACACACACACACACACACACACACACACACACACACACACACACACACACACACACACACACACACACACACACTCTTTCACAATTGCCAGTATTCAGATTAGAACGCCTATCTATCTAGTTATATATACTACAGTTAATTCAAAAAAGTAGGCAGTTCTCGAAACCAATAAAAAAGAAGAAATGCCACCAGCCATGAACAAACTCCTTCCAAAAAATAAAAGACCAGTTAATCCACAACGGAACCAAAAGTTTGGTTAACGCTTTTATTCACCCCATGTAAAACATGCATTTTCTTCCTAGCCAAAGGACTTCATCAGACAAACAACATAAAATCCATTCAGCTTAAATACTTCCCATAACAATTAATTTAATTAGAAAACCAATGAGTTCCTAATTTTAAAATTCAAATGAACAAATCACGTTGCCATATTCTTACATATTAATGCCTTCCTTTTAAAGTGTCTTGTGCTTTAATCAATATTACCCTACATACAATTCAAGTTTTCCTCTAAATATTTAGTTACAATATAAATAAATAAATAGCTTAAAAACCTCCATGCTAAAAAAATTTTTATATATTAAAAAATTAAAAGTTTAGATTTGATGTTATGTTTTCAAGAACAATGGGACCAATACATCATATGTTTATTTTGTCAAATTCTCCTCTGCTTATCTTGTGTGTGTGTGCTTACCCCCTCTAGTGTCCATATATGGGAATTACATTGGATTTAATCAAATATTGTTAGCTCTTAATTTTAAAAGTGAAGAAATGGATATAGACTCATTCATACCAGGCCTCGTACTAGCATCGAGGTTGACCTGCCACCAAAGTTCTTTGCTTTCTAAAATTTCTTCCCATAAACCACCTCTTATGTCAGGTTTGATTTGATCCAAGACAAAGAATACATATTTAAATTCAGAACAATTGATGGAATGTTTAAAAAGTGCATTTGTACATTTCCCTTTTTTGATGTCATATATATGTTCATATATCCTTCTTTTTAAATGTCTCTCTGTCTTCCCCACATAAAAGGATTGACATTTCTGACATAGAACAAGGTATATTACTCCTTTACTATCACAGTTATAATAATTGTTACTGTTTAACCATCTCTTCCTACTCTCAATGTACACTTCCCCTTTATTAATAATATATGGACACTGCGAACACCTACCGCACTTGAATGTTCCTATTTTGTTACCATCTCCATATTGTTTAATGTTTGTTTTCCTTTTTAGTATATTCTTTATGTTCTTTGGATTTTTATAAACTATTTTTGGTTGCATATTTGTAACTTCATCTATATCAGTCAAAATGGAGAATTTATTCCATTCCATACCTAAAAATTCTTTCATCTTTTTATTGGAAACATTGTATTCCACCACTAAACTTTTCGTATATCCTTCACACTTATTGTTGTTATGTTTATTGCAATTATTATTCCCCCTCCCCCCAAGGTTAAAATTTTCACTCTCAGTTGAAATTCCCTTCTCTAAAATAGGCTTAAATCTATCGTTCCTGCCTCTTTTGACCTCTTCCCATATATTACACACAAAGTCCTTGGGATATCCACGTTCTAGAAACATTTTCTCCAACGTTTTACATTCTTGTTCAAAATCAACATCTAGACTAGTCATTCTTGACCCCCTTACATATTGCCCCTTGACAATATTTCTTTTACTATGTAGGGGGTGAGAACTATCATAGTGTAGAAATGAGTTCACATAAGTTTCTTTTCTAAAAACCTTAGTTTCAAACTTCCCATTCCTCTTATATACTTCAACATCTAAGTATTTGAGTGTTTCATTGTTGATAGAGTATGTAAATTTTAAGAAACTTGTTGTCCCACCAATGTATTCCATAAATTCCAAGAATCTAGCATACCCCCCTACCCAAAAAATGACGATGTCATCCAAAAACCTATGGTAAATCCCCTTTAGTGGTAGGTATGAATTTCAACCCTTTACTTAGAAGAGAAAAGTGTGGAATAGTTAAATTCGTTTCACTAAAATTATAAATACTAAAATCATTGTGGGTGTACTTAATATTGGGGGTAAGCACACACACACAAGATAAGCAGAGGAGAATTTGACAAAATAAACATATGATGTATTGGTCCCATTGTTCTTGAAAACATAACATCAATTCTAAACTTTTAATTTTTTAATATATAAAACATTTTTTAGTATGGAGGTTTTTAAGCTATTTATTTATTTATATTGTAACTAAATATTTAGAGGAAAACTTGAATTGTATGTAGGGTAATATTGATTAAAGCACAAGACACTTTAAAAGGAAGGCATTAATATGTAAGAATATGACAACGTGATTTGTTCATTTGAATTTTAAAATTAGGAACTCATTGGTTTTCTAATTAAATTAATTGTTATGGGAAGTATTTAAGCTGAATGGATTTTATGTTGTTTGTCTGATGAAGTCCTTTGGCTAGGACGAAAACGCATGTTTTACGTGGGTGAATAAAAGCGTTAACCAAACTTTTGGTTCAGTTGTGGATTAACTGGTCTTTTATTTTTTGGAAGGAGTTTGTTCGTGGCTGGTGGCATTTCTTCTTTTTTATATATACTACAGTGTTACTCAGTTATCACACACTCCATGGAGCTTATAAGATTTAATAGCATCACAAGCTATGTCTAAGGTGATTACATCAAGAGCCCTTGTAAAGTATGGCAATGGGAAATGTACTGGGTGGGAAGGCCATCAAAATACATTACCCTATAGACATAAACACTTATAAACAGCTTTACACACGTGCACATTTGCCACAACTGAGTGTAGAACTCCTGCCTATCTAGTTATCTGCACGATAGTGTTACTTAGTTATTACATGTGCCACAGAGCTTATACGGCTGACTGCTATTCAAAGGTACTTCTAAGGGAAATGACATCAGCAGGATTGCTAAAGTAGGGAACTGGGGAAGCACTGTGTGTGGGAAGGTCCTCAACATACTTCATCTTACAAACATATACACTCTTGCCCATACACTTATACACACACACATCCACATTTGCCATACATGAGGGTAGAACCCTTAGTTGTCTAGTGATTTGTACTATAGTGTTACACAGTTATTGCACATGCTACAGAGTTTACAAGGCAGGCAATTGCCCAAATGTGCTTCTAAGATGAATGACATCAGCATGACTGCTAAAGTTGGGCATTGGGATGTGTACTGGGTGGGAAAGTCCTCAAAATACTTCAGCCTGCAAACATACACACACACATTTGCCAGAGCTGGGGACAGAACCTCTGCTTATCTAGTTATTTGTACTATATTGTTACATGGTTATTGCATGCACCACAGAGTCTCTTGGGTCTGAGCTGTGCAAAACTACTTCTAAAGAGAATGAAATCAGCAGGACTGCTAAAGTAGTACACTGGGAAGTGTTGTAAGTGGGAAGTTCCTCAAAATACATCATCCTATAAACATGCACACTTACACACACACATTTGCCAGAACTAGGAATGAAACTCCTGCCTATCTAGTTATTTGTACTATACTGTTACATAGTTATTGCACACGCCATGGAGCTTATAGGGCTGGGGTTGTGCAAAGGTACTTCTAAGTAGAATGACATCAGCAGGGCTGCTAAAGTAGGGCACCAGGAAGTGTTGTGGGTGGGAATGGCCTAAAACTGTTTCACCTACAAACAAACACTCCCTCACTCTCAGATGCACACACTTATATTTGCCAGGACCAAGATTATAACCCCTACTGATCTAGTTATTTGTACTATAGTGTTGCGCAGTTACCGCACATGCGACGGAGCTTATAGGACTGATAGGTGTCCAATGGTACTTGTAAAGTGAATGACAGCAGCAGCTTTTGTGAAGTAGGGCAATGTGAAGTGTACTGAGTGGGAACAGTCTCCTAATACATAGACCTACGGACACACACACACACACACACACACACACACACACACACACACACACACACACACACACACGCAGGTGATGTGATATTACCCCCACCTCAGTACTATTACACAGTGGTGCTCACGTTTTATGCTGGCACATGCAACTGGTTACAACCGGTATGCCATTGTTTGCAGCAGAACATCACTCCATGCCATTCAGGGTATCCATGTGTATGACTCACTCTGTGTGTGTCCCCCTGTATCTCTCTCTCGCTCTCTCTATCACTGTCTGTCTCTCACTTCCCCTCATCTATGTGTGTGTATGCTTGACATATTATTATCTGTTGCCCATATATATGTCTGTGTCACATACAACAGATGCAGATATATCACATATGGGCCACCTACAGCTAGCTGAGGGTAATCCTATCTGATGGGTGTGTTTAGGGATAGTTAAGTTGTGCATAACTGTCTGTATGCAAACACATATATACACAATACAATCATATAGTCCAATGTGGGTTCCAACACCAACATGGCCTGTGATTCTCTAAGTGTAGGGGCATGCCCAGTGTGACCTTCTATAGTGAGAGTGGGACTCCATTCCAGAGATAGGTGTACTCTGGTCTGGGTTTTATGTGCTACAGTCATACCCCTCAGTAGTAAACAGGACTTTCCTGGGGGTACTGGATTTGCTTAGCAGGCATTTTCTGACATATCTGTAGTCTGCCACTGCAATGTATTGTGTCATTACTTAGTGACAGATATCCTCAGATCATCACAGTGCTTTGACAGAGGACTACAAGATGTATGATGCACAGACCAATATTATGAGCCCAGCTATATACATTCTTGCCCAACAAGGCCAGTTGGAAGGTTTAGCTACAGCCAGTTGTCTGATGATGCTGTGTAAACAGTTCAGCAACTTGGTGATATACTGGCTAGGGATCTCTTGCTTGTGTGGTATCCTTCTTACCTGAGATGTCATATGCTGGTGTGGCCATACCTCTCAACTGTAAATTTTTTGGCAGATTGTCCAGGTGTTTGCCTAGAGGTTTTGTCCAGTTTACATGAACTTGTGTTTTTATGGCAAGTTAGTTGCATATAATTGAAGACTGATGTTACAAAATAATGGCAGACATTACTGTTTCAGACTGCATAACCTTCAGACAATTCCCGCTAATGCAAAACCCCTCATCCTACCAACTTTCTCAGTATGTAAGGGCAATGCTT
Source organism: Protopterus annectens (assembly GCF_019279795.1). Classification (NCBI taxonomy): domain Eukaryota; kingdom Metazoa; phylum Chordata; order Ceratodontiformes; family Protopteridae; genus Protopterus; species Protopterus annectens. Next base: position 995,109,493 of record NC_056732.1, on the reverse strand, counting down.
ACAAAACATGCTTATCATTGTGCCTTTGTCCCACTTTTATTTATGACCTTGTCCATATGTCTTGCTGTCAGAGGTTGGGAGGTATGGATATGGGTACAGAGTGCATTCTACTGTGCAGATATGTCCATTGTATATGTAGTATATTCCATATAGCACTGTTACTTCCAGGTATATCAGTGGCAGTGCAGTAGATCTAGCTGACATGCATAATATTTGGCACTACAGTTCTCTGCACATGGCCCTGTCAAAGACAGCAGTGTACCTAGGCCACTACAACACAACAGCTGAGAGTAAGTGCCGGCCAAATCCTGACAGTATTAACCACACATACACATAGCTCATTGACCCCTTCATATTGTGGAAATGCAACAAGTTATCATGTGTATTGGGATGGCCCTGGCAATGTGTGCTTTGCTGCCATTTCTCTGCAAACATACATGTTACTGCATTTCTGTGGCAATATGGAGGACACACACCTATCAACTGTGCACATTTGCACAGACTGTGCTGATATTTGCTTTACATTTTGGTTCCATTTAGCATACGATTGTGCCCTGTCTCTGGGACTATGGGTATATCACTAAAGACCACAGGTCAGACTGGAATGGCATACATTTGAGTTTCAGACTTCATACCCTTCAGAGCCTTACTGCAACTGCAAGACCTGCTGTGCTATCACTGTGTAAGTCTGTAGGAGGGTATTTCAACATTATCACTATTTGTGGGTCTTTGCCAGACATTCTTTATGGTTTTCTATAGCTGACTTGCTGGGTGAGGCTGAGGGATGAGTATGGGACCCCCACACTGACATCCCTGCTTGTGACCTATGACCACCCAGTTAGTTGGCCTCCCCACATATACTGCAGTGGGATTTGCCACCTTGGGTACTACTGCATAGTGTGGGGATGCCCATTATTGGGCAGACATTTCCTGGTGTCCCACAAAGCTGTCAGTTGTCTGCTGCTATCCCAGTAGGTCACCCCATTCCCTTGCATGCATGCAGCAGTACCATAGATATGCTACCAGAACATACTACTACCTTCATTTATTGTTAAGAAGAATGACTTTCCTTGTGCCTGTGGCAATTGTGTGGATTGTGCTTGAGGGCTGCCTATGTCGGATGCATGCAGTACACTGCCTATACATGGTAAGTTACAGGTAGTGTGATGTGTGTGTCATCCATTTTTACTGTGTGTGGCCAGAGAGAGAGGTGTCAGTCCCTGGGTGCCTACAGTGTCAGTGTGTGTGCTATGCATTGCCTCTTTGCCAAGGCCAGGCCATACTGGGCATGCCTCCATCTGCCTACAGGAGCTGGCTCAGGGTGTTCCTCCTCTGAGTGGGGACCTTGGCAATGGTGGGGGTTGTGTGGCCCTTCACCATGCTGTTCCTGCTGCAGCTGTTTCCGCAGGGTCATATTGTGTAGTATGGCATATACTATGAACATGTGTGCACATGTGGCTGGAGAGCACTGCAAGGATCCACCAGATATGTCAAGGCAGTGGAACCATGACTTGAGCATCCCGAACGCATGCTCTATAATGATCCTGGCTTGTGCATGTGCCTCATTATGGCATTCATGAGTGGGTATGTATGCATTTCTGATGGGTGTCCTCATCAATGGCTCCAGTGCATAGCCAGCATCCCCCACCAGATGGCCATATGGGATGTCCCCCAACTGTGAGGAATGCCAGATGTGGGAGTCATGATAGCTTCCAGGGCTACCAGCATACACATTCATGATAATGCCCTGGGCATTGCACATGACCTGGTAATTGATGGAGTGGAAGCCCTTGCGGTTTTTGTAGACCCTACCCTGCTCACCAGGTGGTGCTTTGATGTGGATGTGCGTGCAGTCTATGGCACCCAGTACCTCCAGATAGTCTGCTACACAGTGGAAGAGGTGCATATTGCTGGTCCACTCCTCACAGGTACTGGGGAAGTAGATGTGCTCACCGGCATGTGCTAGCATGGCATCCAGGAACTGGTGGAGTGTCCTGAATGCAGATACCTGTGAGAACCCATGATTTCCACAGTAGGTCTTTGGAAAGTACATGTAGCTAGTATTCTTAAGGCTACATATACCTTGGTATCCACTGGGATGGATTCCCCTCAGTTGACTATGGGTCTGAGGTAATGCTGGCACAGCTTGTAGAGTTGCTGTAGTATGTCACTGTCCACCCTGTAGTGCTCTACTATCTTCAGATCATGTAGCCCCTGGTAGGTTACCCTGAGTCTGAACACTCTTCTTCTCCTCCTCAGTCTGGGGCAGTTGCCAGCATTACCCTGCTCACCATCGTCAGCCTCCTGTGCATACTAGTGTATCAAAGCATCAGCAGTCTCTAACATTTTCTTGTTTAAAATTCCCATGAGTGTATACACCAATGGTGCAGAGTTTGTGGATAAAAACAGACTGAAAGTTGTTTGCACAGTTTATATTGTTGTGCTGAAGATGCTGCCTGTATGATTGGCTGGCTATAATACATTCCACCTGCTTGCTATTTTATTTGTACTTGATTGCTTCTATTCTGCTATTTTCCTTTTTTTCCCCTTCCCATTTCTGCCCCTTTTAAACCCCAAGGTGCACCGCGCAAACCCGGTGCCCAAATGTAAATAGTTCTGCTATTTACATTTTTTTTTTGTTTTTGTTTTAGACCCAGTGTGCGCCGCTCAAACCCAATTAGCTAAAGTAGACACTTTGAAGCAGAAATGGCCCTCCACTGGACACAAACACACTCTTCATTTTATGGAATAAGTCAATACAGCCTTGGACACACCCCCTTGCTTAGCTGTGTGTAGCTAAGCTGAAATGGGAGCCATGAAGTTCTAATGTGCTTACACCAAGCATGACACACCCCCTTTTCAAGTTAGTTGCTCCTCCTGCTTACACTGCAGAATTATAGCTTCTACACGGTTAGGTGCAGCCAAAGAATGGTCTCCCATTTAGTGATTCAGTAAAATTTTCCCATTTGCATACCTCACTGGCTTAGTCCCTGGTTGCACCTCTACACCAGAGCCTTCCTCCTTAGCAACCAGTGTTACTTGTTATTGTTTTTATTCTGCATGCCATAAACTATAATGGCAAAATTCATATTTCACTTAAAATTGTCTTTTCACATTTTTTTATCATTTTCTGTTTGCACGCTGCTGCCCTATGCTTAAACAGTTGAAATCAGCCAAAAAAAATTAAACTTTGATTTTCATATTTTGCAACACTTTTCCATGCTATTGGCCATATATTTGGATATTGGCATGCCTAAGGATTATAATACATACATTACTTTGAGCTGTCTATCTCCATTTTAATTTTTGCAGAAATGTATTCAGCTAGTAGCCGAGTACATTTCTGCAGGGGACCCTATTTTGGCATGGATGCCTGCCTGCTTGCTGAATAGCTAATTTACCTCATTTGCATTGTTTTCATCAGCAAATGAGGTAATTAGCATTATTCTGTGGTGTCCATACCAGAATACAGCAGCCAAGCTCGTGCATGCTCCCAGCCTGGTTTACTGAATTGCACAGGCTCCGAACTCCATGTTCGGGCCATGCCTCTATTCTGACATGGGATTTTTGTTTACTTAATCCTGAGGATTGTGTTCTGGTATAGGTCTGATGAGACACACACAGAAGGGAGTAATGACCACTTTTGACTGAGGAGAGATGGTCTTATTGACAGAAGATATACAGTGGTCAAAGGAAAGTTTGTTGTCTAGAAAGATGTTTAGATCTCTAATGACCACGTCTATTTTATGGGCATGGCTAGTTTAATTGCTACATTTTGTTGGTACTCAGCTATAGATTGTGATACTAGCACCACATGTTTTTCTCAGTTGGGCCCTTTTGTAACATCAGCAGGTCTTCTGGGAGTTGATGATGGCCCCAGGCATGTAGTCATCCATGAACATAGTGAACCAGCAGTCTTTAATATTGGACTTGATTTCACATAACTAAAACTTCACATGTCAAAATAGAAGTAGTCCCAAAACAGTGACCTGGGATAATACACTGGGAACAGATCTTTTGAAGGATAGCTGTCATTAACTGTAATAGAGTGGCATCTATCAGTGAGCAAGCTGCCAATCCAGTAGGCTTCATAGGGATTTATGTTGAGTTTGACCAGTTTGTCAGTGATGGTCATGTGAAGTATAGTGTCAGAAGTCTTAGTCAGATTGTGATAAACTGTTTGTGAAGTTACCTCATCTAGTGCTTCAGTCAACTAAGTCTTATAGGCATAGTCAATTATTTACAAATCCAAAGTGGTTTGGTCTAGAGATTGCATCCCCATTTATGAGGCTGGTGAAGATGTGCTCCATCACCTTGCAGATGATGGCCATGAGACTGATAGTTCTGTAATAGCCGGGTCCCATGCGAGGGGGATTCCTTGTCTAGCGATACTACTACAACTGTTCTATAAGCTTCTAGTATTTATCCACTAGAGATGCTGCGGTTTAATAACTTTAGAGGGCTATCTGATGGGGGTATTTAGTACTGAATATTTTAGTATCCATCGAAATGTAATTGAAAGGAGAGAATGGACTGAATACTTTTAATTTGGAAGCTTGGAGGAGACAGAGATGAAAACTTGGAGCTGAATTTATCTGCAAGGATGAACGTTACATCCTCATTGATTAAATCTGTAATACCATTAGAGATAAGCTTGATGCAATGCTGGATATTATTTCTTATGCTGTTTATGACTAACTGAGTGAAAAAACAAATAAGGACACACACAAACAATCAATCAAACTAATATGCCATTCCTGCTTGCTACATGAGAACTTATGTATTCCCTGGTTTGATTCTTGGTGAGGGGGCCTTCTGTGTGGAGTCTACACGTCCTCCTTGTGTTCACATGGGTGCTCTGGCCTCTTCCCATGTTCTAAAGATATACAGTAGGTGGACTGGATACTCTAAATTGGCCATAGGTGGGAGTGTGGAGTGTGGAAGAACTGCAGCAGCAGAGCTAGCTACTCAGCAGTGTAAACCTTAGCTCAAGATGATTGTCACTGTGGAAGTGACCCCAGGTGCAAAATATGAGAAAATGGGTTATGGATGGATGGTCAGTGTCTGCAGACATCTGCCAAGTCAACAATATGTGGTTTTCTTCATTACAGGAATTTTATGTCAGGTAGGATGATGTAAAGAACATAATCTCTAGACTACATCTAGTCTGGTAGCAAGTGTGCAGGGATATTAGCAACACACAAAACAAGGGATGGGCTAATGGGTAACAGAAAGAGAAGTGTGTGGGAAGGTTTTGTTTATGCCCAGCCATGAAGGGAGAACTTTTAGTTATGTACTTACCATAACTTTAGATGTATGAGATCCATCTCGCCTACATTCTCTACAGATGGGACAGATGGGTTCGGAGCCGATCCTCGGCTCCGACTCAGCCGCTATACAATAGAACGCAGTCTCTTATTGGCTGAATTACCTCATATTCCAGGATGCACCACTACTGCTTCCCCAGATCTTGTTTGTCCGCACACATGCACACACACACATAGACTGTTATTATAACATTGCCAGGTGTTTCAAGAGAGGAAACAGTTGAATTTGGATCATTCAGTCTCTCCTGGCCTACAAGGCAGGGGGAAGGAGGGTGGGTTATTAGGAATGTAGGCGAGATGGATCTCATACATCTAAAGTTATGGTAAGTACATAACTAAGAGATGTAATGTGATCCTATCTCGCCTACATTCTCTACAGATGGGACAGCGTCCCTAGCACCTAATTCCTGGGTGGCTCACTGGAAAATGGTCCGGAGAACCATGGAACCGAAGGAAGCTCGACCCTTAGATGCCACATCCAATTTGTAGTGAGAAATAAAGGTATGTAGAGAAGACCACGTAGCAGCCGCGCAGATGTCATTAATAGAGAGCTTGGAATGAAAGGCTGCTGAAGTGGCCATAGCCCTGGTAGAATGAGCTTTCACTGGAACTGTAAGCTCCTTATTTGAAATGCGATAAATATGACTGATACAGTCTCTGATCCATTTGGCAATAGTGACTTTCGTGACGGCTTTGCCCAATTTACTGTCAGAAAAGGACACAAACAGTTGATCTGATTTTCGTGCTTGATGTGTCCGATCCAAATAGAAACGTAATTGTCTGTGCACATCTAAGCTGTGAAAGGTATACTCAGCTCTGTTAGAATACTTAGGGAAAAACACCGGTAACTCCAGTGATTGTTGCAAACAAAAGTTAGAACAAATCTTTGGTATAAAGGATGGGTTTGGTCTAAGAGATACTCTATCCTTGTGAAATACTAGGTATGGTGGATTGACACATAAGGCTTGAAGTTCTGAAACTCGCCTAGCTGATGTGATAGCAACTAGAAGGGCAGTCTTCCAAGAAAGAAATTTTAAGTCACAGGTTGCTGCCGGCTCAAAGGGAGGTGCGGTTAATGCACCTAACACTACGTTGAGGTCCCACGGTGGGGCGGGATGAGATATAGGGGGCCGTAGAAGCCAAGCTCCTTTAATAAAGGCCTTGCACAACTTGTTGCTCATTAAAGGTGGTTCTACGCTCTCATGAAAATTGGAAATAGCCGCCAATTGAACTTTGATGGTAGACACCGAACAACCCTGGTTGAACAGGGAAGTTAAAAACTTCAGAACCTCTGACACTGAGGCTGTCATAGGGTCTAATCCTCGGAGTTGGGCCCAAATAGCAAACCTCTTCCATTTACTGCTATACATTTTTTTAGTAGAAGTCTCGTGGGCCGAGGACAAAATGTGCATGACTTCAGGGTCAAAAGAATGGCTCCTAACTATAGTCGGAAGAGGAGTAGCCAAGCTGCTAGCTTCAATGAATGGAGGGACTGATGGAGCTGTCCTGACTGATGCGTCAAAAGGTCCGGAACTTGGTCCAGGAACCAGGGACCCTCCAATGCATATTTGTGAAGAAAGGGGAACCAGACTTGTCGAGGCCAGTATGGGGCGATTAGAATCATTTTGCTTTCCAAACGAATTGCCTTCTGAATCACCTTGGGGAGAAGAGGAACAGGTGGAAAGGCGTATAGCAGACTGGGGGGCCAAGCTTGGACCAGAGCATCCTTGGGGAACCGGGGTGAGAGGAAAAGAACTGCTGGCATTTTGCGTTGAGGGGAGTTGCAAAAAGATCGCAACATGGAGCTCCCCATCTCGTGAAAATCTGTGTTACCACTCTGTCGTTCAAGGACCAATCGTGAGGGGAGAGAATAGTCCTGCTCAGTCTGTCGGCTATCACATTGTGTCTCCCAGGAATGTGTGTTGGCACTAGAAAACGTTTGGTAGCAATCGCCCAATCCCATACCTTCATGGCCTCTCTGCAAAGGGGGTAAGACCTGGTCCCTCCTTGCTTGTTCAAGTACCAGACTACCGACAAGTTGTCGGACTGAATGGCAATCGTACCCTGGGGGAGGTGATCATGCAGTGCTTGCAACGTTAGAAGCACCACCCTCATTTCCAGGATATTGATGTGGAGAAGACTCTCGTCGGAGTGCCACGTGCCTTGGACTGACCTGTCCAGATAATGCCCCCCCACCCTGTCTGGGAGGCGTCCGTAGTCAACGTGGCCGAGGGGGATGTGGGAACGAAGGGTTGCCCCTGATCCAGGTTGGAGGTAAAAAGCCACCAACGAAGATCCTGTTTGCACGTCTCTGTGATCAATATGTGGTGACTGAGGGGAAGGTCTTGATAAGACCACTGTACTGAGAGGAGCCACTGGAGTATCCTCATATGCAACCTTGTCAAGGAGATGAGAAGAATGGTGGCTGCCATGGAACCCAACAGCTGCAGGACCATTCTCGCTGGAGCGCGAAGTCTGAGGAGTAACGCCCGAACCTGAGACTGCAGAGTTGCTATCCTTTCTGCAGGAAGATAGACTCGCATCTGCCTTGAGTCTATTTCTGCACTAATAAACAGAATACGCTGTGATGGCAGCAATACGGATTTTGTCCAATTGAAGGTGATTCCTAAGGAGTTGCCTAGAGAGATAGTGGCTGCTAGAGTTTTTAAGAGTAGATGCCTGGAGGTGGCAGTTAGGAGCCAGTCGTCTAGGTATGGAAACACCTGGAATCCTAGACTTCTCAGGTGAGCAGTCACCACTGCAAAACATTTGGTGAACACCCTGGGTGCTGTGGTGAGACCAAAGGGCAGTGCACGGAACTGGAAATGACTGTCTCCTAGGCTGAAGCGCAAGTGTCTCCTTGACGCCTGATCTATCAGAATGTGGTAATAGGCATCTTTGAGATCTATGGAGCACATCCAAACATCCTTCTCCAAAAGCGGGAGAATGGATTGCAAGGTGACCATCCAGAATTTGGACTTTTTCACTGATCGGTTTAACCTGCTGAGATCCAAAATGGGCCTCAAGTCCCCGGTCTTTTTTGGTACTAAAAAGAATCTTGAGTAAGTCCCTGATCCGGCCTGATCTGTGGGGACAGGTTGGATGACTCATTTTTGAAGCAGCTTCGAAATTTCACTGGCTGCCAGATCCCATTGACTGGGTGGCGGGTCCGGGATTTTTTGGGATGGTGGGGGGGAGGGGGTTGAGAGAAGGGAATGGTGTAACCTCTGGCGATGATTCGGAGCACCCTTTGGTCCTGAGTTATACTTTCCCAGGCCTTTAGGTGCCCCGAAAAACGACCACCAACTGGATCCGGAGCTGCACAGTCGGGTACTCCTTCAGGGATGCTGGAAGGAGGAGGAGCCACGAAAGGACTCACGGTCTCCAGTGTTGCGGGGGCCTCCGCCGCCTCTGGAACGGCATCTCCCTGAAAAATTTCCCCCACCTCTGCCTCTAGAAGGGGAATCGCTCTGCTGCAATGAGTAAGGCTTTTGAGACTTACGGAACCACATTTTCCCTCCTCTTCGAGCCTTGGGATAAGGTCTGAAGGGAGTGGAAAACCGAGCCCCTATGGCAGTTAAAGTCTTACCCTCCTGTTCGCAGCTAGTCAAAGTGTCCTTTACCTTGGGTCCAAACAGAGAGGACCCATTGAAGGGGGCGTCGGCAAAGGAAGACTTAAAGGCCTCCGCAAAATGACACAGGAGTAGCCAGGCTTGTCTCCGTAGAGCAACACCTGTGCCCGCCACTCTACTCGCTCCTTCGGCTGCATACGAAATGAGTCTCATGGACGAGTTAGATAACGAGGGCAGGGTAGCCAACTGGGAGTTAACCGTCTGGGCTAACTGCTCAGGTAAGTTACCGGAGAGGGTATCCGAAAGCTCCTTGACCAGATCCCTCTGCAGTCTCGTGAAATGCATCAAGTAGTTCAGAGACCTTAATGTAAAGGTTGCTGAAGTAAGGGTGCGCTTCCCATACCGATCCATGCTCCTAGACTCCTTATTAGGAGGATGGACGGACGTTGAAGCCTCTGCCACATCTTGTTGGGTGGCAGATGCCACCACCAAGGCATCTACAGCCACACCTTTGGAAAGAAAGTCCTTATCAGGGGGTGCCGAAAGGAATTTGTTGGGGTGAGCTGGCACCGGTTCAACAGAGTCCAGGTGTTCCCACGTCCTTCGAGAGATCAAATCCAGAAGCTCATCGAAGGGTGGAGACACCCAGGAGGCGGAGGGCTGAGCCCCGAAGGCCTTGAGGAATACCGACTCCTCAGCAGAAGGGGGTTTGGACTGCCTGTCGCCTCATTGCTTGAGGATCTCCAAGATGTCCGCAAAGGATACATCATCCAAGGACGACTTGGGGGACCCTTCCGCATCATCGAGGTCGGTATCCGAGGTGAGAGACTCATCAGGGGAGTCGACATGCTTCCTCTTGCACTGTCTCTTCCTTGGAGGTTCCTCCGAAGATGCTTCAGAGGGACCTCCAGGAAGAAGGGAACCCCCAATGGGGGTAACGTCAGGCCCAAGGGCTCCGCTGTTGTGAGACAGGGGGATTGCAAAGGAGCCAGTCTCTGTGCCAAGGGAAGTTGGTGGTGAGATGGTAGAAGTGGCCAGAGAAGATTTGGCCAAGGCACTCCTCATGGCCCTGAAGGCGGGACCCCCAGAGTCCTGGGATGGTTCAACCCCCAAGGCCACAACAGCAGTCGGAACTCCCGCCGCCGACGCACCGAGAGGGAGGCTCGGAACCAAAAGGATCGGTCCCGAAGCGTCTCCCCCGGGGCCGACAGAGGAGGTCCGCGTACCGAACCCCGACCCGAAAGGCGGGGTTGGAGTTAGGGTCAGAACCGACCCGACAACCTCCACCGGCTCCACCAACACCGACTCCAACGGCGCCGAAGCTGATGGCAGGGTGAGAAACCGGCTCCGGAGCCGAGTGGGCTGGAGCCGAGACCAACTTTTGAAAGACCGGAGACTGAAAAAGCCTTTGAAGCACCCTGTCTACATCCAAATCAGACATCCTCAACGACCGAGAAGAGACCGATTGGGTCCGAGTCGACATCTCCGCCGGCTCCGAAAGACTGGGGGACCGGCTCCGTATAGTTTCGAGAAGTATCGGCGCCGAGGGAGATTCCACTACCACTGCAATTTCCCTGGAGCTAATGGAGACTTCGGCACCGAAGGGGAAGAGTCTGAGCGGGCAACCCTCATCGGCTCCAAAGGCAGTGGAGCCGATGGAGATGGCTCGCCTCTCGACGCCCGAGCTCTCGACTCCGAAGCCAGAGGAGTCGAGGCTGGAGACATCGAGGCAGACTGTTCCGCCCTCGGCTCCGAAGTCCGTGGAGCCGACGGAGAAGCCTGCCTTGACTTTTTTGCTGCCGGATCCAATGGGCTGGTCGGAGCCGAAGATTTTTTCTTCCTCGAAGGGGAAGAAGAAGAAGATAGGGCTTCCTCAAAGGAGGGGGTAATAAGCCCTTTCAAAATCAACTTATTTTTCCTCTCTTGGAGCACGCGAGAGGAAAAAGTGTGGCAAACGCTACAGGATTCCTGGAGGTGCTTCGGACCCAAGCAGTAAACACATAAAGAATGGTCGTCCGTGATGGACATTTTATAGCTACATTTGGAACATTTTTTGAAACCTGACAGTCTATGTTCCTTCGACATGTTAACTGAATCAACACACTAAACTTTTCCAGAAAAAAGAAAAACTACACAAAAGTACACAAAACTATCAACAACAGCCTAGACTCTAAGTAGAACGCCTAGGAAAGGCTAGGCCCCTCTAACTTGATGGGAACACTGCCCAAAAAAATACAATTTTACCTCAGAAAAATCTGAATCACAGTCACACAACAACAAGTAGCTGTTAAAACAGCTTTTGGGTAATTTTTTGCTCAAATTCTGACAGAAAATATGTCACTAAGGAGCTACTTAGCTCAGCCAAGTCCGAGACCACGTCTTTGCTTCAGAAGCGGCAAACGAGATCTGGGGAAGCAGTAGTGTTGCATCCTGGGATATGAGGTAACTCAGCCAATAAGAGACTGTGTTCTATTGTATAGTGGCTGAGTCGTAGCCGAGGATCAGCTCCAAACCCATCTGTCCCATCTGTAGAGAATGTAGGCGAGATAGGATCACATTACATCTAGCTTTTCCTTTTTCTCCATTCATTTACCTTTCATGTAATGCATTATCACAGAAATGGGTGGTTCAGAGGAGAGAGAGATGAGACACACTTTTATTTTGTTTGTTGACAATGCTTCACTATATATTTAGTTATCTTCCCAGTTATTAGAATACACTCTATGTTTGTAGTTATATAATGTGCTCCATGAGTTGTGTCACAGATGTTGCTTGATACAAGTAATAATAAAACAAATTGCTGGTATTAGGCAACACTAGGCAACAGAGAGACATTTTGAGACCTACTGCTGCAGGCACAGTGGACAGAGGGCTTCATTATTTCTGGAAGGTCCAGTATTATCCAATAACACCTACCCATGTGATTGATTATTATTATTATTATCATTATTTATTTATTTTTTTGAGGCTGCTATTTAGCAACTGATAGTAGAATATTTGCTTTTATAGTTGCAATATAAAATAGTTCTTTTGCTAGAAGTAAACACAAGTAATATTCAATACTTAACACACCATGACATATATTTGGACTTTTAATACTGTGATTATTTAATTCATGTGGTTAGTTGCTTGAGTGCTGGAGCCTGTGTGAGAAAAAGCCTAACGAGCATACCAGATAAACTCAGGGTTCTGAGAACAATTACTGTGGCGATAGATCTAAGGCTACATAAATAGTTTTCTATTCCCTATCTTGCTTGGAAAACTTGACTTATGATAGGTAATTATCACACACTTGTAGAAAAAAGTCTTGTCCATCAAAGCAGTATCTAAGGTACATATAGCAGGCATAATTTTAACAAAAACAAAGAAGTGAAAACTTCATCCATTTGGTCACTTGGACTCCTACCAGGACTAATTCACTAAATAACTAACCACTTAACAAATTTAATATGCTTTAACTGAAGATGAGGAAATGTCAGATTAAAAAGGGTCCTGTATACAGTAATAAACTCAGTGCAGATGTGAAGTTTCCATATAACTTCAGAAAGTGTCCTCAGTAGTGCAAATATATAATAATTGGTTGTAAGTATAGAATGATGAATGTTGTTATAATACTAAACTATTACAGCATGCTTTACAGCATCAAGCAGTGTTATTGTGCCAGAGTTTTTGTCATTGTTAGAAACCATTCTGTTTCCAAAGCAAAGAGCTTCAGATGAAACAGTATAATGTGTCAATCACTTGTCTATAGCTGTGTCATATCTGAAGTAGATTTGAAAAGTAATACTTCAAAACCTAATAGTAATACACTTGCAAATGTGAACTGCGAACATATCCAATAAAGAGTTAAAATAATAAAGAGAAAATTTTAGTTTGATATGTACAGTTTTACATTGCAAAAAATAGATAAAGTAAGTTCTATATTGCTGAAAAAAGCAGAAATAGTAATATATGGCACTGGGAAGTTAAATATGGCAATTATTAGTTATGACACTGCAGCAGATTGGATAAGAAGAAGGTTATGATCACTTGCTACACTGGTGCTAGGATCGCTAATATTACAAGTACAAAAAGGACTCTTCACCATGCTAAACATGAGGATGACCTTGTTGCTGCTGATATTGGGGTGACTGACTTTAGGTTACTCTACCCTAAGGCCAATGCATGAAGACACAACTGAGATCAAAACCTGTGTCTCAAGGGATGGCAAGCCACAACTGTGGATAGTATTCTTCCCTTACCAACAATGATAGCCAAATTCAAACAAAAATAATCTGCATTGATTGGCCTGTTATCTACTGCCATTGTGGGGTGGATCCAGTGTGCAGCTATCTGGGAACAAATGGTCAGTAGGCCCTCATTGTTTTCTATCACAAGATCTGCCTCTTTTCACATCCCTTTTACCTAATGGCTAGATCTTTTGCTTCCCCCATAGTGTATTTTATAAACAATGTTCAACTGATGAGCATATCCACCTAAAACTTCAATTTCAAACAATATCAGGGTTGCTTTATTCAACATAAAAATGTCAAGCTTCAGAATTTCCTCATCCTGCAAGTCAACCATAATTTTGTAGGTACTCAGCAGACTCGTGTTGTATGGGCTTTCTTCTGGTGCTCTGGTTTCTTTCCACATTACAACTATATGCAGTAGGTGGCTAGGACCCTCTAAATTGCACACAAGTGTGAGTGTGCATGTGTATGTTTGGTATGAAATAACAGCTGAGGCAGGAATAGCCACATGGCAGTGTGACCATTGGCTCTAGATGACTGTCACTGTTAAAGGGACACCCAAACCTCATGTGCAGAAATGAGGAAAAAAAGGGGCTTGTGGGTGGATTGTGGACAAATGGAGTACAAGGCTAATTACCATATGCTCTTCCTGAGAATGCCGCATTATAGGTTCATAGGTTCATAGATTGGTATTAGGCTATCGGCCCTAGGGCCTATACAAGCCTAACCATAACAATTCCCTGGCTATTTCTTCCCACAATATTTACTTCCCTGGACCCCTGTCTTGCAGACTAATTTGGTTGCCACTGCTTGCTGATAAATGTTTCATATCGGTACCTATTGATAATTCACAGTTGTACAAGAGAATGGGTTAATAGACATGATGGTGGAGGGACAGCTCAGACAAGCTTCAGTTATCGCTATTTCTTACAGGGTACATAGCCAATTGTTTATTCACTGTCCCTGTGTTTTTCACATTGTGATGCTTAATAGCCATCCCTTCACTGCTTCATTTCTTCTAGGCCTATCCTCCCTGCAAAATGTTGAGACATCTGCACATGGTAAGCAAATATTTCTTTTATAGTAGGCCAAACAGAGAGACAAAGGTGGTGCTCCACCTCTTTGAGGTAAACACTGCATCAGTGCTGTTGAGCTACTACCAGGGGTAAACATGGCGTAATGCTGGTGTAATGTTTTAGAATCATAGCCTTAATCTTATCTTTCATAGAAGATTAGTGTTAAGAAGATCTGCTCTGGTACAACTACATATTAAGATAACAAAGAAGGGTCTCTCAGGGCTCTGTCTCTCTTAGCCTCTTTACTATTTTTAATTATTACAACTACTGCAGCAGGTGAAATACAGTTGCAGTCTAGGATAACTGATTTATGAAGATGACTGAGCTGTTTTCTACTAGTAAAGAAAATGATAACACACATCAGTCCCCCTACAAACTGTTTTTCACAGTATTCATAAATGGGCTATAAAACATTCACTTGAAACAAATACAACAAAAACTAAGGCTGTGTTATTTTCTCTGAAATAACTTTGAACTGGGCACTAATCAATCCGTATTGCCACAGAAAAGACTTAGCTCCTTGTTTACTTTCCAAGTGAAAACTGATGATTTTTAATAAATAATTACCCTAAACAAGCCTGTATTTTACTATTTTAGTGAGCAATTGTTAAAGCTTTTGAAAACATGGGGTAATAGGGATAGCGAGCAACCTAGAAAAAAAAAGTGGAAGGTTGGCATAATGGTTAAAATGTTTACTTGCAAACACAAAGTGCAGCATTTGATTCTCACATGGGATTATTTGTTAGGCTTAAAATGGCCCACGAGGGCAGTTGAACTAGTACTAATCTATGAGGTGGGAGGTGCCATGATGGTTGAGGTGTTTAGCTTACAGACACAAATGCAGAATTTGATTCTCACACTTGATAATTGGCTAGGCTTAAAATGGCTCACAAGGGCAGGTAGCCTAGTATTGGACTAGGTACATTTTTTCTATCACATGCACACTTCTAATTGCAAATTAGGTGGATTTTTTCCACCAACCACACAGTTACACATAAGCACACATCTTTTTTGCTCATGCCCCCTACTGTAGCATTTAAAAACCATGTTACTACTTTTTGATCTAAAGATGTGTTTTAATTGATTAAAGTGCTCATCACTATTACCTTTAACAGAGATCTGAAAAAGAAGTCATCTTTGTTGTAGAGTTTTCTTTTTAAACTGGAGCTCAGAAAGCATACACACTTCATTCAGAATTGAATGCCTGCTCGTTATCTTTCATCTGCACTGATACCATCTGGCATATCCTACTTCCACTTATATGTATGTCTATATCTATATGTATTTTTATATAGTATACACCCAAATAATGCACCAGCTCTGCCAGTTATTTAATTCTAGATTTTTGCCTGACTCTATAGTACATTTAAATGTTCTGCTTTAAAATATACCTGAATGTTACACTTCTTTTTGGAATGTGCACTTGATTAATAAAACAATATTTCAAAGTTTATTCATGCTTAGGAATGTTACAGGGTATAGAACTGTTTACCACATGTCACTACCAAGCTAAATATTTGTTCTGAATATTTTGCTGTGCTTTGTATGTGACTCTGATATAGGTTTGGGACACTGAAAATGTGCTGCTACTTGCATGTTTAACAGGTATACATGAAATAAGTGAGGAAGCTCAGCTAAGCACAGAAGAGCAAGCAGATATGCAGTGATAAAATAATAGTATGTGATAGCCTATACAATAATGCACAAAGGCACATCAGTATGATTACATATGATGATACATAGCTTAGATAAGAATACACCATTATGTGTGTTTGCTATAGGAAGTTGTTTAACATGGAATGAATGGTACTAGGGGGTCTATATCACTTTATTGAATTGGGAAAATAGCAAATGGCTACAATATCAAAAATGCTGTTCATTGAAATGTGTTTTGTGGGGTTGCGGTACAGTGGGGATTGGAATATTTGCCCTTTCCTCACTGAAGTGCAATCTCAGAGTTGGTGCATATATATATAATTAGCAAGGGGTGTGGTGAGCTGTGTACAACTTAGATGAACAGCGTTTTTGATATTGTAGCTGTTCGCTCTTTTTTTTTTCTCAATTTGACAACGTGATATAGACCCGTACTAGGTATTCAGGGTTATAAGCATATACAGCTTGATATTGTTAGTATAGCTATAACTGAAACTCAACATAAGTGCACTTAAGGGTTTTATCTTGCCACTGTTTGATATCAACAAGAGAAAATATGGTGTGACATAAAGTATAGTGGCAGTATATTTGCTGTAGACAGTAAAATGGACACTAGACAACACCTAGCATGCAGAGTACCATTGTCATAGTCAGATGTAGCTAGCAAGAGTTTGAGCATTATGTGCCTTTGACTGAAAATGCATGTAGTGTATCATATAGCATTCATGATGCATGCATCTTACAGGAGATTAACAAGGTGACAAGAGAGAGAGGTGACTTAGCACACACTCACATGCAAACACACAGACATGGACACAGACACAGACATGGAAGCAGACTCAGACACACACACACATGCACGCACACGCACACTCACACACACACACGCACACACACACACACACACACACACACACACACACACACACACACACACACACACACACACACACACACACACACATCAGGCCATAGTGGGAAGGTAAGAAAAAACAGTACCCGACATAGAAGGAGTCAGCAAAAGCATCTAACAAGAGCTTATACAGAAGTAGGCTGCAGAAAATCATGCAGGAGATGAGTGTAGTGTGCAGCATTTGTGGTGCTATAGTACCTCTGACATATCTGTTGAAAAGCAGAAAAGGCATGAAAGTAAGCACAGGTATATAATGTAACATGAAATGTATTGAGGTACATTTGCTGGGTGTGCATATGGGCACTAGTAATGTAACATGATACATGCATACACACGCACACACACGCACACACGCACACACACACACACACACACACACACACACACACACACACACACACACACACACACACACACGCACACACACACACACACACACACACTGCTGGTGCAGGGCAATAGGGACAACTGAAGCAGAGCTGTTTACCTGTGTCCTCAGTATCTTGTTCTTGTCATCAGTACCATGTGTGAAGTGTGTTCAAATTCAAGTCACAGTTTAATTCCAGCTTAATTAAATTGCTTATAACTAATACATATACAATGCAAAAATGAAATGTTTTTGCTGTGGTTTAGTCAGTAACTTGCAGACAAAACTGGAACCAGACAAAGAGAACCATTTATGGTTTCATCTGGATGAAGTAAAACCAAAAGAAGTAAACCAATGGTGGCTTCAGATTTTCTTTCTTGCTGGGACACAATAGAGGCACAGTAGCTAGTTGAGAGGGCATGTAGGACATCAGAAGATGAAAAAATATAGAATGCATTGTAATAATTCACTCACTATCTATTAGTAAGCATGAATATGTGATAACAATTCACTCACAATCTATTATTAAGCATTAAAGACCCTTTCCCATATTTCCCTATGAAAAATAATAAATGCCACAGTCAAATAAAATACATATTTTGCATATCCAGGTAATATGCACAATGCAGAGAATAACTGTACCTGTCATGCTTATTTCAAATTTTATAGAAATAAACAGAGCCGTAAGGTGGAAGGGTTCCTTTATGATAATTTGTGCCTAAACAGAGGAACCAATCAGGTGTGTCATTGTTCCTTTTTGTTATTTCCATTATATTCAGAGTCATTGGCAAAGAAAATAAGGAACTCAAAGATTCAATGATATAATTAGTATGGTATTAAAGACAAGTTGGCTTTATTTTTAGACTATAGGCAGGATTCAATAAACACTACACAGCTTGCTAAAACTGTGTTAGCCTCAATGTGTAGAGCCTTGCAAAATGGTAAACATCATGGCATGCTAATTTATTTATTATTTATTTATTTATTTTCAGTTTGATTACCAGGGAAGTCCACTGGGCCAAGAAGTGCCCATTTTCAGTGGAGGCCCGGGGAGAAAAGCTCCATGTGCAATACAGTACAAAAAAGGTTGCAACATACAAAGAAGGTTATATAATGAATGAGATGAAATATAAGAGTAAGATTCATACATTCAAAAAAAAATAGCAAGCGTAATATACATCATGAGACAAATTAAAAAAGCAAAACACAATTTTTTTTTGTTACTCTTAGGAAATTCACAATATTTACAAGCTTGGAGTTTATTTAAAGTCAGCTAGTTCAGGTTCTTTAGAGAAATTAGAATAAGGTTAAGAGTAAAGTAGAGCAGGCGGACGGAGAGCTTAGTGTGAAGAGTTATGTAGGGTGAAAGCAGGAGCATTTCCATTTGGAAGATAGGTGTAGGAAGAGTTAGTTTTTGAAGGATTCAGTGTTAGGTACAGTCCTAAGAGAAGGAGGGAGAGAGTTCCATTTTTTACCTAGAGAGAAGGAGAGTAAAAGCTGGCCAGCGGGACGTTTGGGTTTGTGAGTGGAGATTAGATTTTGGTGTTCAGATCTCAGAGATCTGTTTGGGATGTAAGGGGGAAGAATGTTCTTTAAGGCTGGGCATTTATCAGGGGAGAATATTAATTTGTGAGCGCAGGTTAGTTGGAGATAGTCTAGGTGGTTAGGGAGTTCTAACCAATTCAGAGATTGAAGGCAGAGGCAGTGGTGAGTTGATGTTTTGGATTTAGTGGCAAATTTGGAGATCTTATTATAGCAAGCTTCAAGTTTAGAGATGTTGGAAGTGGACAGATTAGTTAGTAGAGGGGTTCCATATAGAAGAGAAGGTAGGGGGTAGGTGATTGCCAGGGTGTGCCTAGAGGAGTTGGAAAGAAATTGATTGTTCCTATATAGCATACCTAGCTTTTGGTGGGTTTTCTTTATGTTATGTTGAATGTGAAGATCGAATTTGAGGTGTTCGTCAAAGGTAATGCCAAGGAGTTTTGCAGAGGGGAGTACGTCTATAGTAGTGTTTGATTGGCTTAGGACATTGAAAGTGTTTTTGTCGAAGGAGGAAGCCTTGGAGGTGAGGAAAATTATTATTTTAGATTTATTGGAGTTGAGGGAAAGGTGGTTTTGGTGCATCCAGTTCTCTGTAGTGGAAAATGCTATTTGAGTTTTAGTCAGTAGTTCAGGAATGTTGGGGTGGCACAGACCAAGGTAAAGTCATCAGCGTATTGGATGACTGAAGTGTCAGGGATGATGGTGTAAAGGTTATTTATAAAGATGTTGAAAAGCATGGGTCCGAGGATGGATCCTTGTTAAAATAATCCTAATTATTGCATAGACAGCTGAATTGTATGCTAATCAACAAATTCAAACTGTAGGAGCTACTCAACAAGCTATAAAGCAATCTTCTGTACTTAGTGCAGCCTTCTACCTTGCATTCCCAAACCTATTGGAGTGCAGCCACAGAAACTACACTGGAAAGCAAGAATGTTAGGGGCTGCTGTTCTGCAAGTGTATGTGCCACAGGCTCAAGTCTATGCTGCTGGTGCAGATAGACCTTGGGCAATGAGGAGTACGATATTTAGACCCTGTGAAGATATGTGAAGGCTGCCAGCCTAGCTAGATAGAATTTTGTAGATAAGTCTGTCATTTGTAAATATTAATATAAGCCATAGGCTTGTTCTCTTAAATAAGAAAATTGTATTGGATGTTGAACTTCAAAAATGTAACTCATTGCACTCTGCTGGAGGAAAGCTGATAAGTTAAGCATTGTATAATTGTTTGATCTCAATACTCTTGCTATTGTTTCAAGACCAGAGTTAATTGCTAGAATTTGCATGTATAATGTACTTTATTGCTGTAGCTTCCTGGCCAGGTGCAAAATCAAAAGTGCTGCCAAACTCTCAGTTTCTGTTAGCCTAGGAAGCAGAGAAAAAATGATATAATCTGAAATGACTCAGTGGAACTGTGTTATCAATTTAAGGACAGAGAGATAGAGAAAGAGAGAGAGAGAGAGAGAGAGAGAGAGAGACTCAGAGTATTTTGCATTTGTTTTCAGAACTGACAACATCACCAGCACTGCTTTGCTATATATGTAAGTTCATTTTAGAACTGTTTGCTCTTAGATATAGATAGGAAATAGGAAGATTAGACTAGTTGTTTTCAATATTGATGTCAGAACTATTCTACTGTATTATTTTAAGCATTTCCCTGTGATCTCTGAACTCTTGAGTAGCACTGCATAGTAAGAAGTATTGTGTTGTGTTTTTATTATTTATTATTAAATATTTCTAAACCTTTCAACTGTGGCTGTTTTGTGTAGAAATAATTTAAGCTCTAAAGTACATTGCATGTATATAATGATACTGTACTAAGCCACTCCAATAAACCTTGCTGTTCAGTTACACTTAACATTTGAATAATAATATTGCACAGTAATAATTGGACACCCTTTAGTAAGGGCCTTATTAGTAGCTGATATTAGTGGTTGGTGGCAGTGATGTCTACCTTAGAGCCTGGCAGAGATGGGGGCATAGCTGGAGAACCTGTGCCAGCCTTTCCCAAGAGTGTCTGTGTGTTTGTATATAACTCATATCTCAAAGTGTGTGTGTGTCAGCTACTTGGGCAGGGACACGAAGCACTGGTTGGACAGAAAGGGTGATGGAGGTTTTAGCTTGACCACTAGGCTGAGATCTGGACCCTATAGCTCTGCCAGTGGGGAGTTTTATTGGGGATCTGGAGAGAAAGGGAGAAATCAGCCCCAGACTGACTGTTATCTCTGTGTGCTCTTAAGGGAAATTGTACTTTACTGTGTGTACTTGTTATCCTTCCCAATGTGGACGCCCCCTCACTGGTGTTAGTGGTGAGGATTGAGGCTCCTTGATTGCTGGGCCAGTGCATGGGTGTCACAGACCCCATTTAACTTTTCATGGTCTGCATGGGGTGAAAATACTGGAGTGCTATAGGGTGGATAGAGACACAATCCAGGAACTCTACAACCTCTGTCATCCTCACCTGACAGTAAGGAAAACTCAAAGGGAAACCAATACCTGTGGAGACCAAGGTATGTGTAAATTATTAGCTATAGGAACCTTTCAGTGACCCACAGGGAATGTACTGGGGGTGTCACAGGCATCAGCATCCAGGGTCCTATCCAATTCCTGAATGCTATGCTACAGCATGCCAGTGACTACATATAAGTTCATAGTTTCATAGGTAGGTACTAGGCTATCGGCCCAATGGCCTATGCAAGCCTAACCAACAAGGTTTCCTGGCTTACACCACCCAAGAAAGTTATTTTCCTCTGCCATTGTCAAGCAGAGACACAGAAGGTTACCAATGTCTTTGTTTATGAGTTCCATGATGATACGTTCCATGGCTTTGCAGACCAGACTCATCAGGCTAATAGCTCTATAGTTCCCGGGATCAGTGGTGGCTCCCCCTTTGTGGAGTGGGATAACTGTTGCTGTGCGCCATTCAGTGGGCACAAAGCCTGATGCGAGGCTATTACTGAACATGGTGCTTAAGTGGGGAGCCAGTTCATTCTGAAGTTCGTGTAAAACGCAGCCTGGGATGTTGTCCGGTCCCAGATGCTGTGTTTTTGGCTTTAGAGAGTGCAGCTTTCACCTGCGTAGTTGTGATTACAGGGACTCTGCATTCTTCCTGTATAGATATGGGCCCTTTAGGGGGTGAGGGGGGGTAAAGTTAGCACTGAACCTATCTGCCAGGATGTTGGCAATATCAGTTGGTTCTGTAATTTTCGTGCTTTTGTGCTGTAACTCAGAACAGATCTGGGTGTTGCCATTGAGATTCTTGACATAGCTATAGAATGCTGTGTGGCTGTCCTTGGAATTAGTGGTGATTTTATTTTTGTAGCTAGCTATGGAGGATCTTATAAGGGATCTCAGCTTCTTACTGAGGCTGACCAGGGAGCTCCTCCACTCATGGGATTTTACTCTCTTTTGCAACAGTTTCTTCCTTCTGTTGTACAGTTTGTTTATGGCAGGGGACCACCAGATTGGCTTCCTTTTTTTGGAGGATAGCATCTTGGTTCTGTTTGGGATAGCACGATCCATGCACTCATGTAAGTGTTTATACTTTAGAGTGCATTTGTGTAGGATTCAGCAGTTGTAACTGTATTGTCCATCTGCATGGGTGTCATGAAGTTCACTACTTCTGTCTTAAGAAGCATGAAGTTGGCTTTGGAGAATTTTTTACTGTGGTTTCCTTAATGGGGGGTGGGGTGGGATGTGGATATCAAGGGTGATTAGCTTATGGTTGGATTGGACCAATGAGTAGTTGACTTCAGGTGTGGAACACCGGTCACTCATGTTGGTAATGACTAGGTCTAGGATATTGTTGCCCCTGGTGGGGGTGTGGATACATTGATCTAGGGCATTGGAGTTTATGAATTCCAGAAAGCGTTGCACTAAGGAGTTGATACATGAGTAGTTTTCCCAGTTAATGGTGGGGTAGTTGAAGTCGCCCATTATTAAGGTGTTTGGTTGAACTCTAATATTTTCCAGTACATCAAGAAAAGAGGAGTGGGAATCCTGGGGCATGGTGGAGGATCTGTAGCAAGCTACAATTTGTTTTGCAGTTTTGCCAAGAGTTAGTTGCACTTGGATAACCTCGGATGCATTATGCTGAGCAACTAGCCTGGAGGTGTGGATTTCCTTAATGAATATGGACACACCCCCACCTTTGGTGTTTTGGTCCAGGTTACATGGCCGAAAAGTGTGGTATATTTCCTCCATACCCCCAAGGACAGAGCTAGAACTATGCAGGATTTCTATCCCATTGCATACTTTCTTGAAATCCTGGGTATCATAGACTGCACACACATTGAGATCAAAGCACCTCCTGGGGAACAGGGAAGGGTCTACTAAGACAACAGTCACCTTCAAACATCAGACACTTCACACACATGGAATCTACACAAACATCAATACATGTACACATATGCGGTCTACATCAGTAAGTGCACTAGCAGGTCAGAAGGATACATTCCACACCTTCTCCATGCCATGTGTGAAACATAGCCAAGCATTACACTATAATGGATTTTGTATTCGTGTACTGGTAGGACACAACCACCTTCACCAAGTAGCCAAGTGTACATATATGACAACAGCAAATATCAGCAAGACACACACAGCATTATTCCATGTCATGCTCCTACAAACTGTTACTTGACAGTGCCATGGTGAAGCCAGGGCACTGTAATGGTCAACAGTGAGCACATCATATTTGCCACACACTCCTCGTGTTTACTGGAAGAGTGCCAGCAATGTGCTCTGTTAGGCTAGGCAGTACACTCATTCAAGCAAGTGTGAGGTCTGTGGCTTGTAAACATCTCACCCCAGCACGTATTGGCTATTGTGTTACTAAAGCTAATGTCCAGACAGCACACAGCATACATGGCTTGCCATTGTTGACATGGGGTATATGTAAGAGCTGTGGCCACACATGGCTGACATGTCATGAACATATCACCTGTGACCTACAGAGCAGAGCTGGATTTCCCTGAGTCTGTCAATACAGGCCTTGTTATTTGGGTATGTTTGCAGGCATTGCATTAGGTGGACATGTCTAATGACATACATGCCACATGGGTTGTTGTATAATATGATAGTTGTCATGGGTGACCAATAGAGAGAGAATATTACCTCTGTTAACATAGATATCAAACCTTATGTACTGTTAGGTTCATAGGTTCATAGTTTAGTACTAAGCTAACTGCCCTTGCAAGCCATTTTAAGCCTAGTCAATTATCCCTTGTGAGACTCAAACCCTGCACCTTGTGTTTGTAAGGCAAACACCTTAGCCATTAAGCCACACTCCCAACCCCATGCTATCTGCCATGTGCATGCGTGTAATGACTGTAGCCACATGTATGTAGAAAGGATAAAGAAAACTATGGTAATGTCATTTATGTTGCATGAGTGTGGGATGTACATATCCAGGGCAGGTACAGCTAGGTCATATCCAACCATGAGGGTGTTGTTTACTGGTGTACAGCAACAGTCAACTGTGCTAATGCTGACAACATCTGAGGGACCCTGGTATGTGTACAACTGAGCTTGTTACAAACAGTGGTATTATTGCATTGCATAACACATTATGCAGCTGTGTCTGCACATGGGTACTTTGCACAGTTGATGTAGGCCTAGGTACAGTCCACCAATCGAAGGTTATCTGGTGGTCTACCATACTATAGGAACACCAAGCATATACTGCTGCAGAGTCAAAAGTACAAAGCACAACGAAAAAGTTGAGGTAAAAAACACACCTTTATCAAACACAAAGCTTTCAGGTACAAGACCCTTTCTCAATGATAGACACAGGTACATTAAAATCAGACATTAAATACACGCCCAACACATCACGTGACCCGCAGCCATGGTCATGTGACTAATACATTAAAATAATTACATTACTTATAATTTTAAGACATAAACAAGTAAAATTAGATAAAATTCATACATACATATATTTGCTTACTTTTGTGTACTTATATTTACATGCACATATATATATGCAAATACATTACCTATATTACTTTAACTTAGTGTGTTGTATTTTTATTAGAACAGGTTTTAAGGAAACATCAAAATTTAATCCAGGGGATGTATTAGCTGCTAGCCTTACTATCCACTCATATTCTTTATTATCTAAATGATTACACAAGTCCCCTCCCCTGATAGAGCTAGCAACACATTCTATTACTCTAAACTTGAAACTGTGTGTAGAACCACAATTTAAAATATGCTTAGATAGAGCATTAGTCTCCACTCCCCTCCTTATACTTAATTTATGCTCTATGATGCGTTCCTTAAGTTTTCTAGTCGTCTTGCCGACATAGAAACAAGCGCATGCCTCACGTTGCCAAATAGACAATGTTACTTGTCATACAAGTTGCATGGCACCGAAAAGTAAATATCTTCTTAGTGACAGGATGAACAAAACTACTACCACATTCTGAAGAATCAGCTCTCTGTTTGTATATATCACTACAGCAACTACAATTATAACAACTAAAGGTACCATTACCTAGTCCGTTAAGGGAAGTAGCATTCACATATTCAAAATCTTTGTAAGCTAGAACATTCTTAATAGTTCTCATATTTCTGTATGTGAACAAAGGAACTTCACCTACAACTAATCTAATATCTTCCTGAGCTAATAGCACCTTCCAGTATTTCCTTATTATAGTTCTGACTGCATATGAAAGAGAGTTGTAAGACATAATAAATTTTACATTAACCCTTTTATTTAATTTGTCCATTGGGACAACAACATCTGTACTTGTATTCAGAAATACAGATGAATACATGGAATACCTATTAGATACTACATGTTCTCTAGCTTCTACCAGCATACCTTCTGGATAGCCACTTCTTCTAAAGTCTCCACATGCCTCATCAATTTGTTGTAAACACTTGACATTGTCAGTGTTTAACCTACTAACTCTTGCCAATTGCCCCCTTACTATACCCCTAAAAATATGGGTAATCATAGCAATCATCTACGAATCTCTGATATAAAACTATATTTTCATTCAAAAAGGTAGTTCCATTACCAACATAAGATTTTTCCCATTCATAGAGAACAATGTTTGCATATGTATTTGCTACCGGGGTTCCCATAGCCACCCCCGTTTGCTGCAAATAATATTCCTTATTGAATATAATATCTTTAGATCGTAGATGATTGCTTTCTTTTATGGAAAGGAACATCCAGTGAGTTACAAGACTATATTATATATTTGGATAATACTACTTCCTTTCTACACTTTAAGGCTGATTATTCTAAGACATTCGTCAATTTTCTGGACATTTCTTTAACTAAGGAGAACAATGTTATTAACACTTCTGTTTTTAAGAAGGAAGTTTCATCAGGAAGATACTTGCATGCGTCTAGTATGCATGCACCCCATATTTTTAGGGGTATAGTAAGGGGGCAATTGGCAAGACTTAGTAGGTTAAACACTGACAATGTCAAGTGTTTACAACAAATTGATGAGGCATGTGGAGACTTTAGAAGAAGTGGCTATCCAGAAGGTATGCTGGTAGAAGCTAGAGAACATGTAGTATCTAATAGGTATTCCATGTATTCATCTGTATTTCTGAATACAAGTACAGATGTTGTTGTCCCAATGGACAAATTAAATAAAAGGGTTAATGTAAGATTTATTATGTCTTACAACTCTCTTTCATATGCAGTCAGAACTATAATAAGGAAATACTGGAAGGTGCTATTAGCTCAGGAAGATATTAGATTAGTTGTAGGTGAAGTTCCTTTGTTCACATACAGAAATATGAGAACTATTAAGAATGTTCTAGCACAAGATTTTGAATATGTGAATGCTACTTCCCTAATGGACTAGGTAATGGTACCTTTAGTTGTTATAATTGTAGTTGCTGTAGTGATATATACAAACAGAGAGCTGATTCTTCAGAATGTAGTAGTTTTGTTCATCCTGTCACTAAGAAGATATTTACCGTGCCATGCAACTTGTATGACAAGTAACATTGTCTATTTGGCAACGGTGAGGCATGCGCTGTTTCTATGTCGGCAAGATGACTAGAAAACTTAAGGAACATCATGAGCATAAATCAAGTATAAGGAGGGAGACTAATGCTCTATCTAAGCATATTTTAAATTGTGGTTCTACACACAGTTTCAAGTTTAGAGTAATAGAATGTGTTGTTAGCTCTATCAGGAGGGACTGTGTAATCATTTAGATAATAAAGAATATGAGTGGATAGTAAGGCTAGCAGCTAATACATCCCCTGGATTAAATTTTGATGTTTCCTTAAAACCTGTTCTAATAAAAATACAACACACTAAGTTAAAGTAATATAGGTAATGTATTATGATATATATGTGCATGTAAATATAAGTACACAAAAGTAAGCAAATATATGTATGTATGAATTTTATCTAATTTTACTTGTTTATGTCTTAAAATTATAAGTAATGGTCTACCATACTATGTCATACCACATATGGATGTGTGTTGGTAGTCTGGGGACAAGGTGGTGGATGTATATGAGGATACAACCTAAAATGCAGCGTTTGCCACTGTCACCTGTACCTGACTCATCTGTGATGAGCTATGTCAGAGTAGTGGTCTTTACATGTGAGTAGCCTTTATGAATATGTGGACACCACCACCTGGAATGGTCCATACCACTGTTATGGCCCACATGTCTGGCATATTCATGTTGTATATTATATGGTGGTAGTGCAATTGTGCACTACAGAGCCTACAGGCAGATGTTCCTCACTGCACAGATGTCAGTATTCCCCACTGTAGGTTCTACATTGAGTGAATGGATTACTAAAGCCACACATCTAGCACTGGTTAGCATAAGCATCCAATGCAATTGTCTTGTAGGTGTCAGGGTGTTACTTCTGTGTGTAGGACATTTGCCTTGGAATGCAGCTATATGGGTAAATGCGGCCTAGGTATTATCCATGCACACATGAAACATAGATGCATGTGCTCTGTGTCGAAAGCTTGTCATTCAGTCATGACAGCCTGGAATGACAGACACTGGACAACCTCATAATAACAGCAGGACATTGGCTCATTGTTTTGGTCTAGCAGTTGCCACTCATACCATGACATCACTGCAGGTGGCAGTAATGTGCTTGATAGCAAATGCTCATGTAAGGTGATGGACAGCAGCAGAAATTGCGTATATAACCAATGTGAAATATACTTAGGGTAGCAGTCCTGCTAATAATGGCAACTACTAACACAGCCGGGAGATGTCATCCTAACACCTGCACCTCAGTACCATTACACAATGTGGCTCACACATTATGCTTGCACATGCCACTGTTCCACATATAATGCCACTGTCCAAAACCTGCTATCAATGTATGCCTTTCAGGGCAGCAAGGTGTGTGACACATGCAGTAGGTAGCATCCGCCTGTGTGTCCCAGTTGACCTATTGTCTGTCACATCCACACATGCATGATTGTGTATACTTAACATACATATATAAGTACTTCATGTACATGTATGCATGTGTATCACACAGCACAGACACAGATATAGAATTTATGGGCCACATACAGGTAACAGGTAGTAAACCAGTATGATCTGCATATATACTGACAGGTAAGATGTACATAGCTGTAAATCTGTGTGTTTACAATAGGAGTCCATTACAACATGTTCTGTAAATGTAAGTGTATGAGCATGCACACTGTGGCCTTCTGTGTTTAGAATCGAAGAGCATCCCAAACAGCCCTGTGCTACTAAGTGTATGAATGTTTCCACTGCCACCTTGTATAATTTGAGTCAGTGCATCCAACAAGCCCTTTGTAACTAAGTGTATGACCATGCCCAGTATAACCTTGTGTAGTTGTAGTCATAGTGCATCCCAAATGGCCCTACTACATATATGAGCATGACCACTCTAACCCTGTATAATGATAGTAGTTGTGCATTCCACAGATGAGCATACTCCAGTTCAGGTTTCTGTTGTGCTACAACTATACCTCTCAGACCTACCTATGTACTACCTGCAGATGATGTGTCTTGTTTGTGCATACAGGTTGTAATGAACACCTACTTTAAACACACAGGTTTATAGCTATGTACTTCATGACTGTTAGTCTCCCTGCTGTTGTCCTCAATCTTAGAAGGGCATTCTGACTACCTTGGGATGTGTAATCTCTGTGGCGCATCACGTAACTGTGTAGTACTGTAATATTGATCTGTAGGGAGGCAAGAGTTCTGATCCCACCACTGGTAACTGTGTGCATGTGTTTGTCCATGTGACAGCAAATGCCTGAGTTTGTGAGTCAACAAATGCCTGAGTGTGTGTGCCAGCAAATGGCTGAGTGTGCTTGTATTTGTGTCTGCATCCTGTCATGACAGTGGGTTTTGCTGCATTCCAAAGAGAAACCACCATTTGCACTGGCCTTTATCCTTGTCAACTGCTAAACCTCTCTCTTCCTCCCTCCCCACTGCAAGTAATCAGTCCTGTGATGTCACCCAGCTCAGAAGTGGAATCAGAGATAGTGTAATTGTATGTGTTCTGTGGTACATACCTCAACTGCATACCACTGTACTAGTTACCTTTACATAGGCAAGATGTGTATGTACAATACTGGCAAGTGTGTGCATGTTTGCGTGTGTGACTACCCTGTAGCCAGGCATACACATGTGTAATGTCCTTTAGCACACCATGGTAGCCATCTGTGGTGACTGGTATCTACAAAGTATTACAAAGGAATGGTAAAGAATACACAGTCAAGCATGACTACAGTTGGGTATGTTATTTTTCTGTGCCACTGTCAAGCAGTGACACAGAAGTGTTCACCAAAGTGTAAGTCCATACCCATCATTCCCCACTCAAACTCCACAATCTCTGGGGTCAATTACATTAGCCATCATTCCCCACCCCAAACTCCACATACGCAACAACCATCCCTTCTCTGGTGAACTGATTAAGATTTAAATGTTATAACACAAGAGATGTTTTGTGTACACATCAGATCCTTTGGAACTCTTCTGTGTCACAAAGGGTATTCATACATGTGTGTGTGTGTGTGTGTGTGTGTGTGTGTGTGTGTGTGTGTGTGTGTGTGTGTGTGTGTGTGTGTGTGTGTGTGTGTGTGTGTATATTTATATATATATATATATATATATATATATGTGTACGCATCCCGTAGGTGTGTGTGTGTGTGTGTGTGTGTGTGTGTGTGTGTGTGTGTGTGTGTGTGTGTGTGTGTGTGTGTATATATATATATATATATATATATATATATATATGTGTGTGTGTGTGTGTGTGTGTGTGTGTATATAGTTGTAGACTTGTCTTTGTTGTTTCACAGAGTACAGTACATTCAAGGGTACTGTACTTATGTACACAAAGTGACTGTCCCATTTGTTTTCAGCACTTTGGAATACCTGTAGTAAGATGTGCATTATAAACATCATGAAACATGTATACAACCCAGATGGCTTAGTGGTACGTCCAGTAACCTCAGTGTTCATGGTCCAGGGTTGAAGACCTGCAAGCCTTGTTGATACTGTCAATTAGGACTGAATAAGACAGTTGTAAGTGGGTATAAATGTGTTTTTGTGACAGTAAGCAGAGGGTACACGCAGGTAACAGACATGTACAACTTGCAGTACACTTGAAATGCCCTTCTTTGGCAATCCTGCTGATGTCACCCACCTATGAATACACCTCTGGGATTGTTATAACCCCATAATCTCCATGGCATGTGCTGTAACTGTGTAATGCTGTAGTGTGATAAACTAGTTTGGTAGGTGTTCTACACCCAGACAGGCCAAGTGTGTGTGTGTTTGTCTGCCTGAGAAAGAAACAATGCTTTTTAGAGTATGCACACTCTTTACAATTCACATAACCACCTTTGGCAATACTGCTGATGTCACCCACCTAGAAATACACCTCTGGGACTACTCTAACACAGTATTCTCCGCAGTGCATGCTATAACTGCGTATTGCTGTAGTGTAATAAACTAGTTAGGTAGGGGGTCTATTCCAAGACAGACCACCTGTGTGTGTCTGTCTGCCTGAGAAAATAATAATGCTTTTTAGAGTATGCACACTCTTTACAATTTACATAAACACCTTTGGCAATCCTGCTGATGTCACCCACCTAGAAATACACCTCTGGGAGTACTGTACTCCAGTGTTCTCTGTAGCACATGCTGTAACTGCATATTGCTGTAGTGTAATAAACTAGTTAGGTAGGGGTTCTATTCCAAGACAGGCCAACTGTGTGTGTTTATCTGCCTGAGAAAATAACAATGCTTTTTAGAGTATGCACACTCTTTACAATTCACATAACCACCTTTTGCAATCCTGCTGATGTCACCCACCTAGTAATACACCTATGGGATTGCTGTAACCCAGTAATCTCTGTATTGCGTGATGTAACTGCATAATGCTGCAGTGTAATGCACTAGTTAGATAGAGGCTCTATTCCAAGACATGGCAGGTGTGTGTGTGTGTGTGTTTGACAACCAGAGCCTGTGTGGAGGTGGCTGTGAGTTACTAACCACTGGACATGTTGGGGAGCAGATTTTGTAGGTTTCCTATATGGTGTCCATATTAAATGTCACAATATCCACCTCACAAGGAGTACATATGTCACTCAGCTAAGGGACTGTGTTGGCAAGCCACACCCCTACATCTGGCAAAAGGCCTGGTGAACAAAGTATGAAAACCTACTATTACCCGGAATATGTTCTGAACCCATGTGTCATACACAAACACACTTGCCTAGAATATCCCGCTATGTTGTTAGTACCCTGCACATTGATGACAGATAGTAGGCATGGTGTGATTGCAGTGGGCTGCAGAGGGCATGGCACCCTGTCCAGCAGTACAATAGGTACATACTTGTGGACAATGTGCCTTTACTATGTTCCCCACTGGATGCCTGTAACATATGTGGTGCCATCAAATGTGATCTACAAAGGCCATACAATGCCTTACACATGTGCCCTGTATGGACAGATGCCACTGACACCAGAGAATTCCTGTATCATGCTATCAATGCAGGTGCAGTGTGAACCTGCAGTCTATAAGCAGATCCTGCCACACCAGGCCAGTACTGGCATATCTGCGGATAACAGTCTGTGTAAACAATATTTCCCAGCCAAACCAGATTCACTTGTACATGTCAATGTACATTATTGTGGGACGTGCACATCCCAGGCAATGTCCATGTCAAGGACTATCAAACACAGACTTTGGGGTTGGGAGGGTGGCTTAATGGCTAAGGTGTTTGCCTTACAAACAAAAGGTGCAGGGTTTGAGTCTCACAAGGGATAATTGGCTAGGCGTAAAATGGCTCACAAGGGCAGTTAGCATAGTACTAAACTATGAACTATGAACTATGAACAGACATGGCATGCATTGCAAAGCAATAGCCATACACAATGGTAAACAGGATGACAGGACAGTTCATACAATACCCATCTGTGTGGGACATTGCAGACACTACACCCCTCGAACCACACTGCACACCATTGTCGGGTGGCGTGATGCCAAGGATTGCCCCTCACCCAACCTTGTACAGCCATCTTGCACAGCCAACCAATATACACCCATGAAGCAATACACACATGCATGTCAGTACTGGCACCTTGTG
The DNA here is from genome assembly GCF_019279795.1 of Protopterus annectens. Lineage (NCBI taxonomy): Eukaryota > Metazoa > Chordata > Ceratodontiformes > Protopteridae > Protopterus > Protopterus annectens. The sequence goes on along the minus strand of NC_056732.1, from coordinate 995,077,211 downwards.
TCTGCCTGTGGGGTATGATGCCCCCAACCACAGTCACACTCAGTATAACTCCCATTGGCATACCGACTGATGTCAGACACGTTCATATGCCCTAGCCCATAGAACCTCTGGATATCCCCTGTGGTGCATGTAGTAGCTGTGCATTACTGCAGTATGGCAAACTAAGTAGTTAGGAAGTGTATTTGTGGGCCTGGCAAAGTGTGCCAATGTGTCTGAGTTCCTTAGAGAGTGACTGAGTTAACAATGACATCCGTTCATGTGGACAGCCATGTGTGCTACACCTAATGTATGTCTACTATATCTCTGTTGCAGATGTCACTCACCAGCACACATATATGTTCTTAGAGCACACAAACATGTCAGCTTTGTGGCTTATAGAGTAACTGCATGCACTTGTAATAGTAATGGCTAGTCAGTCAGGAGTTCGAACCCCTGTACTAGTAGGTGTGTGACAGATGATGCTTAGGTTATAGTCTCCAAGCCCTTCTCTGATGTACTTTGCCTCTGTCTGTCCCTCCCACACACTCTCTGGTGGATGTGCAGTTGTGCACCTGCTCAGCAGCAGCTTGTGTTTTGTAAGTGATTATCATGATCAGGTGATGGTCTCTGCACCTATTGCAGTCATCCTCTAGCTGATTGCATGTAGAACAGCTGTGGTGATGTTTCCATAGCCAATCACATGGAAACACAGTACAAAATCTAGGAACTTCATGTTGGTGTTTGCCCATGACAGTCACTGTGAGTGGAATCTGGATCTGGTGTTTGGTTAATGGCATCACAGATGATATCTGGATATTCCTCAAACAACATACACAGTGGAAAATAGCCTAAAGACAGGAGGGTGATGTGCCAGACATGACTACAGCATGTCAGTGTAGCTAAGCTTCATTGAGATTACTGCTAGTTTAACAAATTGTGTGTGGTAATGGCTATTCTGCATGTTTTAAAACTGACAAGACAGTGTTCTGTTTGTGAGGGAGCCCCCATCTGTAGGGCCATCTGTGGGCTAGTCAGTGCATGGAACCATTTGTTTCCTGTGTTACTCACTGAACACACATCTGTGAACCACAGAAGCATAGTGTGAGCATTGCAGTCAGTACATGGTGATAGTGATGAGAGTTACTGCCATTGCATCCCTGATTGGACATATGTCACATGAAACAGTGATATGACAGTCACTGTCTGAGGTTTTCAGTGACATGCCAGTAATGGGCCACTGTTCATAGCTGCAGTCACAAGTCTTCTACACTTTGTACAGATGTCATGCAGTATATATGCATGTGTTGTGCTCCCGCTGCAAATGTATACCATCTGTTGTGTTGGGTTGATGGCCATATCTATGCATGCTGTTATAAGTAATCCTGAATGCTGTTGACTATTATTAAGCCATATCTGTGTTAAAACTGCAACACCATAGGCTGTATGGGTTTGGAGGTCCCGGCAGAACCTCCTGTCCCACTGCAGCTGGCTATGGCACTGGGCACCAGAACATCTGGGACCCAGCCTTGGACCTCCACCTCTGTTGGCTCTGCACCACCATCTGGTGGAACCACCACTGAGGATGGGGCATGTCCCACCTTGGAGCAGGTCCAGACAGGAACTTGTCCGCTGTCACACAGTCCCAGATGTAGTGTGTAGGGGGCTCAATAAGGGGTTTTAAGGTGAGATTCACCAGCTCAAGGGCAAAGTGTCACATTTACAGGGTGAGCCTGCTCCTCCTACACAGACCCCAGCACAGCCACCTTTGCATTTTGGTGCAGTGGTGGCTGCCCATGGCTGGGGACCTCAGTCCCACTGTTTCCATCTGGGGGCTCATGGACTTGTGACTGTTGAACACCCCTCTCTATCAAAGGTGTATCCCCCCACATGTCATATACCGACCCTGTATGCTGTCTTGTCTGTCATCCTACCCAACCTATCCTCCAGGAGCTTACCTACTCTCCTTCCCCCACATCCCACTCTCACCCTACGGAAACAAAAGACCAATCAGTTCCTAGAACAATATTTGCCCCATACATAGCTGTCCATTTCACACATGTGTCACATGTAACATTTTTAATATGCATCACAACATACTCCAGTTGTCCTCACCCCTGTCTCTCAGGCACATGATCCTGGTTTGCACATGACTCCGAAAGGTTCCAGATACACGTGATGCAGACAACCCCATTGTACATGTGACACTACCAGTCTCTATGGTTACACCATTTACCTTTTTCATGATGATGATGTCGCACACAGCACCTTGCAAGAGTACTGTTCTCACATAATGATTAGACAGGAACTGTTGTGTTAATGTAAATAAAATGCACACAGTGATGTATTTGGCCAATGTACATATGTTTGCGTGAATTAATGACACATGTCTGTCTGAGGGAGTCTTGATATTACATAGGACAACACCACTACATAATACAGACATTGCTGGTGTTTCCCTTTTCATTCCTTTGTAATGCTTTGTTGTCAAATGGGATGTTCTTGATATATCTATATATATATATGTATGTATTTATATCTGGACATAAACACACACACACACACATACGTCTACATGATGGAATACATTTCCTGTACTGTTGAATGACTGTGCTCGATGATATGTTTGTGATAACACCCGATGTCTGTATATCTGCCATGGCTGAGTAGTAAATCACATTAGCTGTGTGTGCAGGGTCCTGGTTTCGAGCCTTGCAGAGGCCATTTATTTTGTTGCTGACCGGAACAAGGCCGTTGGATACGGAGTAATTAAGCCACATTAAAGCAGTTGTGAGTGGGTGTGCATGGGTTTGTGTGGAGCTAAGCAATGCTAACCACTGGTTATAGTTTCTTACATTCAGTTACCCTCTGCATTGCTTCATCAGTGTAATACTCGCATACCGGCGGGCCAAACAGGCTTACACCCGCTTGCTCCCACACTTGCAAATGCACTGCATTTGGTGTTTGCATCTGACCCTCACAGCCCTGAGTGGGAGTGAGGACTACGATATTACCTTGTGATGACTATTACATCAGATTACATGCCTACAGTATCGGGAATGGCTGCCCATTAGGCGAAAGCATGCCGTTTGACTGTATGGAATCCGCGGCCTGTCCAGAGTTTGATTCATATTATTGGTGTGTTCCGCTTACAATCTGAACCTGTCTGGCTAATACATGGGAACTGACACTCTTCGATACAAACAAGTAATTGGGTTTGGAACCCACATCCTTCAGACGAGTCATGCTACTACATACCTATTATTTTATCATCTTTCTAAGGTTGTAAGTAGAATATGTGCTTTCTGTCCCTATCAGACCTCTCAAATGACACGGGACAAATATCAACTGAATCAGGGACACGTCATAACAACATCAGGGACACATTTAAAATATTAGTGCTATTAACCTGACATATTGACAGACTCAGAGCATATGAATTAATACACATTTTCTGAGGTAAATGATGCTTATAACTCTTAATTGTTGTCATTATTTGCTATATGTAATTCACCACCTTTCCTCCAAAAGTCACTAGTTTTAGGAGGGATTAAGTGGGACAGAGTGAATTTGAGTCAAAATCAGGGACGTCCCTGGTAATAGGGGACAGTTCAGAAATATGGTCCCTATTTGTTCCCCCAATGGTTTATGTCCTGTCCAGTGGATTTGCTCTTAGGGGTGAGGAGATATGGTCATAAGCTTTGCCCATTTCGGAATATTACTTACATCCCCGGGGTGGTCCTAATACAACTGCGCCAGCCAACACCTGAACACCTAGGCTTATAATTGCATACCCATAGTTCCCACACCTGCCCCTCCTCTACAGCACTCATCCTTACTGTGGGTGCAGGTGGGGTATAAACACACCACTACACACTGCCCACTCTCCGCGTGTCAGGACACATGTTATACGTTGTGTCGACCCATGGGTTATCAGGCTTGCACAACCTACTGGTCCGTGTACATCTACAGTCTGGTTTGATAAATCATTACAGGGACTAACTATGATGACTATTCATTTTTGGGTGTCCCACAAGGGACATTGATGTCTTTGTTTCAAGATTAGACCTGGCAGGTCTTTCCCACTGGTAGTATCCTGCCGGTGGTCTGGGAAGCAGTGGTGTGTTTACTTTTATTGTGTGTTTGTATGTCTCACTAGCCTAGCTGAGAGGGGGGGCTTGATGCTACATGTTATACGTTTGTTTATTGGACCCCTCACCCCCCATATGCACGGCCCGTGAACATATGTAATTCATAAGTGCTGTATCATATCCTAGCTATATACATGTGTATATTTACAGTCATGTATGTATATATATATATATATATATATATATATATATATATATATATATATATATATATATATAAAAACATTACTAAGTACAGATATATCTGTATATGTATGCATACATGTATATATTTATATATTGCTGTATATATATATATATATATATATATATATATATATATATATATATATATATATATTCTGTCTCTGTATGTATACATTTGTACTGCAGAGAGGGAGAGGTTTATCTCTATGTCACTATGGATAGATATACACACATACCTCTACATATATACATCTTCATCTGGTTATTCCGTTCCTTGCCATATAGATTGCACTTTGCTGCAGTGGGACTCATAGTGGGTATGACTGCTTGTTGGGTGATGCCTCTGCCCAATGAACACATTTGCTTACATCCCTGGGGCTGTCCATATAGGCCCACATCAGCCAACATCTGCACACCTAGACTCCTAACTAGATACCCATAGTTCCCTCACCTGCACCTCCTCTACAGCACCCATCTTTACTCTGTGTCCTGGTTGGTTCTGAACACACCACTACACGCTGCCCACTCTCCACTTCACAGGACCCATGTCATACAATTTTCTCGACCCATGGGTCATCAGGCTTTCCCACCCTTGTATTCCGGGTATGTATCCACCCCAGCCAGAATGTTCATCATATCACCTTTTTCTGGTCTTGTCAATTTTTGAGGTGTCCAGCAAGGGATGCTCCTGTCTGTGTTCCAAGATTAGATTTCACGGGTGCACTGTGTACCCCCCCTGGTTGTATCCTGCCTGTGGTCTGGGGAGCAGTGGACTATTTACATTGTTTGTGGGTTTGTGTGTATGTTTCCCATGTCTAGCTGGGGGGGATGGAAGGTCATGCTATGTGTTTCATGTCTCGTGCTTGGGCCCCTCACTTCCATTGGCATAGCCTGTGAACATATGTCATTCCTGTGTGCTGTTTTCTATCATAGCTGTATATCTGTGTATATCTGCGTATACACACACACACACACACACACACACACACACACACACACACACACACACATATATATATATATATATATATATATATATATATATAGATATGTATATATATATATATATATATATATATATATATATATATATATATATATATTTTTTTTTATTTATTTTTTTTTTTGATGTATAAGCTACGCTTGACGGAGGGCAGCGACGTGCAAACATGCTGCACTTTGCTTACACTTTCGATATTGCAGCAATTCAAATGTATGATAGGGACACGGGGAATCTAATTGTGAAAGTTCTAAGGACAGGGCTCAACATTCCACTATGTGCTTATGTGTTTACTACTTCAATTTTATTTCAGTGTTCGTGGACACTCTTGTATGCTTAGCATACATTTTGGTATCCACAGACACTGAATTACTGACTTACTATTAGAGGCTGGCTCTACTTGTAAGCATAGTAGGTTGTGCAACTGTCGGGGCATGTTTACACCTCTGTAGAGCACTTGTACATGCCCCCTGCACTCGCACTTCGAGGGTGCAGCGGCACGCATTCATACATATTCATATGGTGCTGCTGCACTATCTGTAGTGACTTCGCTCGGCGCAAGGCTAAAACTGTCCTTGCGTTGAGCTTCTTGAATCCCAGGGAATGTATTATTTGTTTTATTGTGGCTATTAAACATTTTCTTCTGATAACTATACAGTATATGTTTGAGCTTTTAAAGGAAATTAACAGTGTTATACTTTGAGTGTTTACCAGTAAAGTAATGTTTTGTTCAGGCATACTAAAAATGTTTTTGTGAAATAAATTTAAATTAATAAATGTTAACAAAACTAAGATCTGCACTAGCCATGGAATGAAAATCATTCCTAATCTGATGGATAAACCGAAGTCCATCAGATTATCACTCATACCTTGACAATCCAGAACACCTGAGCTCCATAAATTGAATTATCATATGGAGAATATTTGTAATAGGAATAAGCAATATCTATGCTCATTCTTGACACAAATAAAGTATCCCCGGGATTCATGAACCTTGCGCCAGGTGCACGCATACCATAGGCGTTACAACGCCAAATATGGCCACCGAGCGATTCATGTATGATCCAATCCCACGTGCACTACCGGCATGCGCCAGATCTGCGCAGCCCCCGGCGTAGGTATGCTAAACACCCCATGTGCGGTGTTGCACCATGCAAATGAAGGCATATAGCAATTCACGAAGTGGCGCAGGCGTAGCATAAGCCCACGGCAATGTAAACCAAAAAAAAAAACGATTTACATTTTCCCAAACATAACACAGGAGTAACGGAAGAGTGTCAGACCCAGGTATCACACTGGTACCGTATGCCAATGGCAAAATACACAGAAAATGTCAAAAGAAAACATGCACAACATGTAAATAACAACTTAAATGGCATGTCCACAGCAACTCACATCAGAACTCTAGGACATGTTTGCGGAAGGTGCAATACAATGAAATAATATAACAATGTTATAAAACAGCAGCGTAATACACAGCAGGTTCACAGCATAATACACCATGGTATGCATGGAACGCCACAACCATGGTGCAAGGGTTGCCAAGGACTTGCGACAGTGTTCGGTGTGGTAACTATGAATTAGTAGTCAATGCCATGCAAATGAGGCAGATAATACTGAATCGCAAATCCCCCGCCGGCGTAAGGCTGTACCAAATGGCACAGCGGTTATACACCGAGGAGTGACTCAGAGGGAATACATGTCATCTGCAGAGGGGTGTGCCACTGTAGCAGGAAGCACATTGGAGCACAGCAAACCTGGGCTGTACATCGCGAATCACAGCTGCAGGACCAGGGTGTGGGGTAATAGTTCAGCTGAGAGCACACAATGCGCGCAGAAGTGCATGTGTACGAGGATGACCACGTTACCTTACCTAGTCATGTGACGCTCGCCCCGCAAACAACATCGGAAACAGGAAGATGGTGTTAAGAATATGAGGAAATGCGGAAGAAGTGTAATTGGAGTACTAATGAGCAATCAACACTAATCAACCCACGAAGGCCAATCGGCGGCAGCTGACAACTCTGCATGCAGAAACCTGCAAAACGGGATAGGGGAGGCATATGAATGCAAAGAAAGTAGGGGAGGTAGCAGATTGCAAAGATAGAAGACCTGACACAGCAGAGCAAAGCAGACAGGCAGCACAACGGCGGCAGCACACAAAACGCATGATATGCCATGTCCCAGAAAGTACACATGACAGTGCTCTGCAGGATGCATGCCAGAAATAGTAGGTGCAATGTGCAGAAATAGTAAGGGAAGGTCGAAAGGTAATCCATGGCAGGCAAGAGTAATGCAACACCAAAGGCAACAGCATTGCAGTTCCATCAGTAAAACACGGAAGATAACCCCCAGATACGGCCGTACAAACACACCCTATGACATCATCGGTGTGCACAGCACAATAGTATAAAGTGTGAATGCACGCAACACACAGCTGCGTATTCCCAAACGCTGCACCATAGGTGTAAACACACGGGGAACTTTTAAAATATACATGTTGGGTGCTGCCGTGGCTGTGATCCATCAGCATGTGTTAGAGACAGACGGTGTTGTGGAGGAGGGTGCCGACAACCACCGTAGGCCTCGGAGGAGAAGGAGAGTGTTCAGACCAAGGGTAACCTACCAGGGGCTACAAGACCTGGAGATAGTAGAGCATTACAGGGTGGACAGGGACACGTTACAGCAAATAGTGGAGCTGTGCCGGCCACGCCTGAGAACAAGAAACAACAGAGGGGAACCCATCCAGGTGGACACAAAGGTATGTGTAAGCTTGCGAATACTGGCCACAGGTACCTTTCAAAGGCCAACTGCAGATATAATGGGCATCTCACAGGCATCAGCATCCAGGGTACTACACCAGTTCCTGGATGCCCTGTTACCACATGCCAATGAGCATATATACCTCCCCAGATCTCAGGAGGATTTGGCTAGCAATATGTGCCACTTCCACCGTGTGGCACAATACCCAGAGGTACTGGGTGCGATAGACTGTACGCACATACAAATCAAGTCACCACCTGGCGAGCAGGGTAGACGCTACATTAACCACAAGGGATTCCCCTCCATCAATTGCCAGGTCATGTGCAATGCTCAGGGCATTATCATGGATGTGTGTGCTGGCAGCCCTGGAAGCTACCACGACTCCCATATCTGGCATGCCTCACAGCTGTATCAGGTATTTGCCAGGGGGGACATCCCACAAGGCCATCTCGTGGGGGATGCTGGCTATGCACTGGAGCCGTGGATGATGACTCCCATCAGAAATGCACACACACACATGCAAGAACGCCATAATGAGGCACACGCACAAACCAGAATAATCATAGAGCATGTGTTCGGGATGCTGAAATCATGGTTCCGGTGCTTGGATACATCTGGTGGAGCCTTGCAGTACTCTCCAGGCACATGTGCCCACATATTCATAGTATGTGCCATGCTACATAATATGATCCTGCGGGAGCAGCTGCTGCAGGGACATAACGGTGAAGGGCCACAAAGCCCACCACAACTGCCAAGGCCAGTCCAGGCACAGAGGGTTCCAGACCAGAACACACTGTGCCAGCCCCAGTAGGCAGACGGAGGCATACCCAATATGCCTACGCCTTGGCAAAGAGGGAACGTATAGCACATACTCTGACAGCGTAGGCCCCATGGACTGACACCTCCCTGCCTGCACACACAGTGAAATGGACGGCACACAAACATGACCACCTGTAAAGTGTACTGTATGGGTGGCCTCATCTGTGACTCCAACATAGGCAGCCCCCAAACACTGTACACCCAACAGCCAGTGGAGCATGTAACGCCAACACCTGAACAGTACGCGGGTCCTACAGCATACAGCGTTGCTGTATGCCTGCCACATTCGCCGCAAGATGTATACATATAAATATATATATATATATATATATATATATATATATATATATATATGTATATATATATATATATATATATATATATATATGTAGATAGATATCATTATATTTATATATATATATATATATATATATATATATATATATATATATATATATATATATATATATAGAAATATATGTACACATATACATATATATATATATATATATATACTACAGTTAAGACAGGGAATTAGAGGGATATAAGGTGACTGAGATGTAACCCGCGATATCTGTACATAGTATACATAGTGAAACGACAACCTGAATATCCGGGAGGTTCAACATAAGAGGATACCGCCAACAATGGAACGGGTAACATACCGATATGCATAACCGCGAGGCGGAAAGATCGCCAGACCACAGTACTGTAACAGTACATGCGCGTGTAAAAGTATGATGATATGAAGGGAGAGGTAGACACCGCCACCGGTGTTGTGGTCCACATAGGTACTGTGTGCAACTGTCCCCGTGAGTGCCGTAGTATGTGTACGTGTGTGGTGAGGGTGCCCTGTGCATCGCTGTGTGAGTGTAATGTGTGTGTGTCTGCAACATGTGTATGTTGGTGCCACGTTAGAGGCAGAGCGGAATATTAGGTGTAGGCATACGGTAAACTAGCCTCAGGCATATGTACACTACTAGTCCCAAAGTAGTAGTGACAGCCCCACCCTGGCTAGGTGTGTCGCGACATAGAACGATACAAAGTGAATATGTCCCAGATGGTAGCACAGGAATATACCCCATATGAAATGGAAAGGACGTATGTAATAGTCATGCCTGTATGTATGATACCGATATGTTAATTGCAATAAGATACGTCGGCAAAGTCACACAGCAATAGGTATGTACCGCGGAAATACGTATGTGCTACCCAAGTACTGACCATGGCCACGTGTCAGCCCGTAAACACCGCTGTGTGTTCTACAACTGTCAAACAATCATTTCCCATCTGAATATGTGGCAACCACTGGCAAACAGGCTATCCTAATAACAGGACCACAATGACTGCAAATATCTTGGACAGAATGACAAGGGATAGTTGTCACCTACACACAACCGCTGATATACCACAGATGTTACGGAGGTATACATGCATCAAGCTCACCCGCAGGCGATACTGACACCACATGACAACAGCCCAACCTACAATCCCATAACAAAAGACAATTAACTGTCAACTCTCCAAGTAGGGATGGAGCACACAGACAACTATACTAGTTATGTAGAGATGCAAGGCCCACAAACCGTATATGTGACGTACAACCACCGACATCCCCCACTGTACATAATAAAGGAATACAAACCGTAACAGCAGCACAAACATACAGTCGGTCAATGACATCTGCATAACCACAACATATCGCATGGGGGACACAATTAAAGGCGGCTGCATATTTGCATGCGCTGTAGAAATGCAAACAATAGCCATGTTACAGTTTTGAATGCAATACTCCATTATTATACGTCGGCAGGAGAGGTACACCTACCTGTTGAAACAAATACTACACCTGTCACACACAATCCATGGGTGACATGAATGCAGACCATACTTGTTCCCATGCATAACAGATGCAGTCACACAACATAAGACAAGACAGACCATCCCCACGAAGGTAGGGCGAATATCCAACGCCCAGGCAGAGAATCCAATTATACCCCAGTATCGATGAGTAATTACTGAATGGAGTAGATGCACAGGTGATATGCACGTAATTACTCACGTACACATAGCCGCTGATATACCACAGAAGTTACGGGGGTATACATGCAGCAAGGCCACCTGCAGATGATATTGGAACCAATTAACAACAGCGCAAGCTACACTCCCATAACAAAAGACTATTAACTGTTAACTCTCCAGGTAGGGATGGAGCACACAGACAACTATACTGTCTATGTACAGATGCAAGGCCCAAAACCCGTATCCATCACGTACAACCACCGATATCCCCCACCGTAGATATTAAAGGAATACAAACCGTAATAGCAGCACAAACATACAGTCAGTCAATGACATCTGCATAACCACAACATCTCGTGTGGGAGACACAATTAAAGGCAGATGCATACCTGCATGCGTTGTATAAAGGAATACAACAGCCATGTTACAGTTTTGAATGCAATACTCCGTTATCATTCGTCGTCAGGACAGGGACACCCACATGTCAAACCAAATACTACACCCTACACACACAATCCACGGGTAACATTACCTCGAAATATACCTGTCGCCATGCATAGCGGTTGCAGTTACACATAACATAACACAATACATACCATCTCCACGAAGGTAGGGCAAATAGCCAATGCCCAGGTGAGGAATCCAATTATACCCCAGTATCAACGTGTAATTTCCGAATGGAGTAGATGCAGAGGTGATATGCACGTAATTACTCACTGAGGAACAGCAATTGGTAGGATGAATTCACATGTTGCAGGTATCGACGGATATAAGGATGACTCTCAGGATATTCAAACCGTATGCTCATACTGAACCAGCAGTGTACAACCAAAAGCGAAAGAAAACGGAAAAACGATACACGGAACGAAACACAGAACGAAACACTGACAAGGTATGTAGAACACACGATATGTACGGTTGTGTAATGCATGATGTGTATGACGAAGCTGTACTGTATGTGAATGGTGGTTGTAATTAATTACACTTGTCCGTAATGCAGAAAGTGGTGAAAGGTAGTTATGTAGTGATATCCTGCTGAGCATACCAACGCTTGTGGACACCGTGTGTACAGCAGTGGGACATCATGTACACAGTGGAGACACCACAAGGGCTGCCACAGGGGGGCATTAGAGAGAACAATGCCATACCACTCGCCGTTGCTGGCAGTGGATGTCCAACAAGGAAGTGCCATAGCAGGGGATAGGACATGTATGTATACTGTCACAGCATGCATGTGTATGGGCATATACTGTTGATGTCATACGTAAGGTGCGGCTGATGTGCAAGTATGCCCTGCATTAGGGGATACTATGTGAAATATGTGTAATGTAAAGCTGTCTAGGTAGATATGACAGATATCATACAAAGTATCACAGGCATATCATGCATAACACAGGTATCGCCTATTGGTATGTACAATAACAGGATACATATGGCCTGTAGGTATGGGACAGAGTAGTAGCATGATAGCTAGCCGAAATGGAAGGGACACCAAGTAACCATGCCCAAAGGACCTGTAGCAGCTGCACAGGTGCACAGTGGGCAACAATGCAGTCTGGCAGGTCCATGTGTAAACACATGTGCAGTGTACACAGTAGTGTCACCTTCCCATGGTAGTGTCCTGTGAACAGCAGAGGCGGGTGTCAACTGCACGTCTACACAGTATCGCTGCTGTGGTGGTACCAGGACTACGTGTCACTCAAACAGCAAGGGAGGTATCACATGAACAGTGCTACTGTGTGTCCCTGCGGGATGTGCACAGGACCTATGTTCCATAGCATGGTGTGTGTTGTGTTTGTGGAAGTAACACAGAAGCCCAGCCCATGAAGTGTGGTGTGTGTGCACATATCCAGGAGCAGTCCGTTCACACTGCCCACCGCAGATGTCATGTATGAGGGGTATATGCATCAGTAATGTGGAGGACATGGGCCGTGTCAGAGCAGAATTCACCCCTGAGTATGTGGTATGCAGATGTGTACAGATGTGTTGTCCGTATGTCAGCCGCATATGTAAACCATCTGAGCCTGGTAAACATCGTGGCATGACAATGTTGTGTCATGTAAAGCTGTAGCTGTTGTTGAAGGTACACCATAAATGTGTTATTGTACCCTTGACTGTGTGTATATGCGTGTATTTCACAGGTACAATGGCTACCTATGTAGTAGCATCACACACAGTACAGATAGGTGTGGTCTTGCAGAAGGGTATCCATGCCACAGTGGAATACGGTAACCACAGGACTGTGTGTGGCATATGTGTGTACAGCAACCATGTACAATGTGATATGTATGTACGGGACCAGTATCCATGTGATAGTCAGTGGGTGAATGTTGTTATGCAAAGGTGATGTGCATGCACCATGTGTCATGCATCCTGATGCCATGATACTCATATGATGTATCCGCCACACTGACACCCGTATGGTTGGTATCGGTATGAGCTGGTGGAGCAATAATGGCGCTTGGTATGTAGGCGTGGGATATCTAGGCATGGACAGTACTCTGTGACAGCATGTTCTGTATGTAAGCATATAATGAACATGAGGGGCCCCATGACTGAGGACTGTGTAATGCCATATGTACCTGACATGTAGTAGGTACTATGGTATGCTCGCACCACTGTGTGTCCTGTCCATGAGCCACATAGCATAACATCCTGAGACACAGGGTATGATGTGCAGGTGGATGTGTAAGCTGCCAATACCAGAACTTAGAATGGTGCTGAAGGGCAATGTGAGGACAACATCTGATGTGTCGGCCTCCGTACCACCCCAACCGCCCATGCAATGGTATGACAGGTGGCCAGCATGTGTATGTGCCGTGCTGTGGCATACACAAGCCCCACACGGGTGCTAGGAAAGGCCTGGAAGCCATCAATGTGTGTGGGAGTCATGTTCGTGAGGATGTGCCCCATTGCCATTCAGAATGGTCCAGTCATGGGTGTATGACTACAGTCCCACACGTGCAATGCAGTGCCACCTGTGGGTAGTGCGAGAAAAGCCGCTGTGCGGCGGGCAGGGTACACAATGTCCAACAACAGGCTAGCAGTGAATATAGTGGCCTGGTGCGGAGACATATACCGAACAGGTTGGTGGGACATTACAGCCAGGGACATCAGAAGGTGACATCGGGACAGCGTACCAGGACATATCGTGTGCATGTCAGTACCGTGTATGTGTCCACAGGGACACTACGATGTCCATGTATGGATTGCGACCCTGTAGTGAGTGAGAGGGTGTATTGTCAGTAAGTACGCCATCGCCTGGCACTTTGCCAACAGTAGCTCTGTCTACAATGCCTGGGTGACTATTGTATGTGACATCACATGTGGATGTAGCCAAACAATACAGACATACCACCACAATGCCTGAGGCCCCACACCGCAATGTGCAGCAGTCATGTTTAGGTAGCTAGCCTTGGAGTATGTGATGATGGACCTCGAGGACCCACCATGGCTGACAAGTGATGCACTACACACATGTGAATGTACACCACTGTGCAACAGCCTGCACATGTAGTTGTACATCATATGTGCATGGAACATGACCACCACAATGGCGTCTGTGAACAGGTCAGTACCGCCATGTCTCTGTGTGGAATAGCATGGTTTCTGCAATTGTGTTCATGCTACAGAAGCGCACTGTGGTATGTGTCAGCATATGTATGTGCACTGTCCATCTGCTGGGGTGTCATGCCGTTAACAACTGCTGTCAGCAGACGTCAGTAGTACTGGTTGTAGTACACATGTTCCATGTATGCTGCGATGGGTGTGTTTCCAGGGTGTGGCTAGCAGGGCCATGTAGCATATGTGTTTAATCCACCAAAGAGGGGATATCCCAAGGTGCGTCACACCAGTCACATGGAGGTATTGTGCATGCTAAGGGTAGTGTAGGTATGGTATGTGTTGTGTAATGTGTCATCCAGCTGAGCGGAGTCCATGACTCAAGCATGTGTCGGTACATGGGTGTCTATTCCAGGGAAGTGTGGGTTGCTGTCAGCACATGGCAGTATTAGCTGTCTGAGTCCCAATGTACAGTATAACAACACAGACGGTATGTGACCTGTGGTGTACAATGTCGACTCTGTCGCATGTTACAATGTGTATAGCGGTCACAAACACAAGTATCTGCACATGGAGCACCTATGATGCATTGTGTTAGGCAACTATCCAGGATGTGTGCAAAACACTGTGTGATGTGTGAACCCCTCACCTGTGGGTGTTCCAGTCCGGGTATGTGCCTGGGAGGTACAATCCGTGTACAATCCGTACTCGCAGGCGTGCTGCGCAGAGCATGGAGGCAGGTCCCAGTCACCGCAGAGATATGTGAGTGGTGCAATAGTGTGTGTGTCTCACTTGTGTGCAGCACAGTGGAAGATGCAAGCATTGTCCCACATGACCCCATGCCGTTCCTGCCTGTTACAACCCTGCCGGAGACAGTTATGTGAAACTGCCACAGAGGCAGTATAGCATGTGAAGATGTACATGTGTGCTCTACACCCCAGGCCGATGGCTGCAGGTCATGAGTGCCACAGCATTTTGGTCGACGAGGACTGTCATAGCGGTCAGATACCACATGCCTGTACAATAACAGTAGGAGCATAGGCAACAGTTGCAGTGACACAGTAGGTCAATGTACAGTGTCCCTGTGTGCAGACCACTGCCTACTGTACACTTGGCTAGACACACACCCAGAGGGCTATAACACCGGTGATCCATTGCATGTCCCAGTACACGTAGTCTGTGTATTGCCATCACAGGGCAGTCAAAATAACATGTCGTATGAGAGATATATTGTACCAGGTGATGTGTCATGTGTGCGTATGTTGAGTTGCACAGCTGTTCACCTGTCCGCAACATCTCAATGCATGATGCCTTGTGTAACATGATGTGTGGAACTGCAATGTGATCCACAACAGGGTCATCCGTGACTGGTGCATTGTGAATGGTGTAACCCATGGGTCTGCGGGATATACACTGGTGCTATCAGCTGCCATGCCGGGGGCCACCAGTGGTGCCTACAGTGGTCATACCAACATACTGCATACATTGTTCTGGCAGGAATGTCCATTGTTGTAGATGATGTGGTACTACGTGAAGGTAGGTGTGTGTTGTGAATGTTACCCATCCAGACATGACTGTCAGGTGCAGTCATGGCTGTTGACAGCATCACACCCATCCACAGCTGTCAGCACCCTGTCCCCAGAATGGGTAACAGTAGCCCTCGTACTGTGTGACTAATGTGCAGATGGCGGAACACCTACTACTGGCTGGCTAACAGTGTCATCTAGGAAGGCTATATGATGGCTGGAATACGCTGCTCTAATGTATAATTATGGTATCCCGATGAATTACATTGATTCACATATAGTAAGCCATGGCTGGCATGTAAACCGTGTACAACAATGACTGTGTGACAGACCCAACCAATGTGGAGCCGTGATGAACATGCACCCGTTAGAACACCAAATGAGGTACGTTGCACGTAATGATGTACAACTGACAGCTATGGGCACAGCATGGATGCAGAAGCACATCCCCCACAGGCAGTACCGCTCCATGTTGGTAGGGGGGCATTGCACGAGTACATGTGACAGTTGCTGTATTGCCACATGTACGGCATATCCATCATATAGGGGTAGCACTGGTACGTGACTGTCGGACATGCCTGTACATACGACCATGTCCCACAGGATATGTGTTATGTGTGTACAACACCTGTTATACCTTCATCAAGCTGTGAAGTGTATGGCTGCCAGTGTACCTGTGTGACATGTTGTGCAATGGGTGCAAAGGTACGCAGTAGCGCATTACATGCCCACATGTCCTGCACAGGTGCATAGCCTGAACATACAATACAAATTGGGTGTTGGATAATAGCAACCCACAAGAGGGTGGCAATCCACTATCACCTTTCCGGGTAAGGTGTGCATGTCCATGACACATTAGCACCTGAGATGTTAGCAGTACAGCTGTACAGGGCAGCATGCATATTTGATTACAAATACCCTTGCATGTTCCACCACTGGCCTGTTGACAGACAGACACCAACACAATGTGCAGCATTGACATGTGCACAGCACATCACCGCTGGCTACAGTAGAACAGGGTTACTGTGTTGACATGTGCACAGAACATCAGCACCAGCCACAGCCGAACACGGTATGTGTTGAACCCCATCGTCATTGTAGCCCATGCCACAGACAGACGTGTTATGCATCTGTGTATGTATGGCTGGGAATGGCCCTGGCCTAGCAGTATAGCTGTGTCAGTGTTGCGAACAACATACTGAATGGGCTGTGTGTGTGAGGTGTGCGTCATACGTGTATGGTCTGATGGATGATACCAGCAGTGCCCCCACTATGTGAACATCCCCGTCCCCATAAATGAATACCTAGGCTGTGCTCAACACCATGGTCACTGTGGGAGGGATGGTGCTGTGTGGTGCACCCGCCGACATGGTGGTGACAGCAGGCACTGGATGTAGACATATGCGGTACCCATGTCAGGCCGGGGTACCATCCATGTGCACAGGATATCACCGTGCGGACACATACAGCACTGTGTTGAACAATATCACAGCACATAGCACCTGTCAGGGGTAATGTGTATGCATGGATGTGCGATGCCAGCATGCACCATACACACCCCCACCAAGCAGCATGCTGCCTACCTTGCAGAAGGCCATTGTCCACACCATGATAATGGACATGCGACATGTCCATATACCCACAGAAATTACATATGGAATGGACAGCCACCCTTCCAATACTAGTATCCCACAGGCGGGACACATCCCTGTGCCATGTATGTGATATACCCTGCCATACCATGCAGCCCTGTCCAGCAAGGCTGCACATGCCATCAGTCATACATGGTGCGATGGCCACATGGCACTTGCACTATCAACTGACCAGATCAGTAATGTGGCACTGATGCACCTTGTGGTGTCACAAGTGCTGTGTGTCAGCGTGTACAACGTGCGCGCGCACATGCTATGTATGACCATCCCTGCTAATGTCACATGATTAGACATTGTCCCATGTGTATCACATGTGCAATACAGGCAAGCCGTGGCAGGTTGTCCAACACCTGCACAGTGCTGAGTAGATGTATATGGCACAACACATGCATGTACAGGTGTCCATGTGTATGTGTGCAGTGCCACCGCTGACATCCATAATGGCTGTGTCTGTGATGCTATGTGACATATACACAGCATCCAGGTGAACAGTAGAACTGTGCACACATCAGGCCACGTGCTGATTGGTATGAACACAGGTGCAGGCAGGTACACATGTCCACAGCAGGTTACCATCTACATGGGGTATGTACCTTATGATGAGTTGACACAGAGATATGATATGATACCCACTGCCTAACGGTGTGACAGGTGTGACAGCAACACGTCAGCTGTGTCAGTGTCATGATGCATCTCAGAGATTACTGTGCAGATGTCGTACATGTCATAGCAATGTATGTTCAGCGGTATGCCAGTACATCAGTGGGAATGTGACCTGTCGCCATCATTATGTCTTACAGATAATGCCTCGTTCACGACTGCCAGCCTTCAGCTGCAGGAGGATGAAGTAATCATACCGTTGCTCCATGACAACTATGACCTGCTTATTCAGCCATGTTCCACAGCAAGCGCAGCAGCGGGATGACCTGTGGCAGGATATGCGCAGGAGGGTGAATGACGTGGGTGGCAACAACCGCACCTACCAGCAGATACGCCGACACTGCACAGACCTCATACAGCACGAGAAACAGCGTGCCGCCGCAATCGCCAGAGAACAAGGTGGAACAAGTGGTGGGCCACCAACCCAGCCCCCACTCACACACATGGAGGAGCTCCTGGCCAGTCTGGGGACACCCAGGGAACAGCATGCAGAAACACTAGTCACCATCGTGGAGGTGGGTGTCTCCCAACCAATGAGCCTGGAGCTGCCTGGTAAGTCAGTCTTGCAAATGAGTATGATATCCACTGTAGGTGTAGGTGTCACTGTACATCATGTAAAGTAACAACACATGCCAGGTATATGGGCACACAAGCCGCATACTACAGTATGCTACGTTGTGTTTGCAGACGTGTGTATACCACATGCCATCACACAGGTACATGATGTGACATGCACAGTGTGAACTGTGGCTGTCATACAGTCATGGATAATGTTTATACTGTTGTGTCGCCCCTATACAGGTACCTCTGGCGTGTCGCACAGACATGGGTCCATCGCAGGTGAGACTGTTGTTAGTAACAGGCATATTACAGTGTAGAGTTATTCGCCATGTGGCCAGGTATAACATGCACACCTGGGTTTTGTTCCAGTCACGGTATACAGGTTGCACCACCAGACACACACATGCCACCCGTGTGCAGTAGATACAACCATTATTATACACCGGCATGAAACCACAGTACCTGTCAGTGTGATATGTGCGGTCAGCTATGCATACAACGGTGGAGGTGTTCTACAATGGATGCATATGTAGTATGCACTGGAACACCATTCGTGGTACGCACACAGTACCACACAGTGAGCAGTGATCTGGGCAGCACACAGGTGTCACCAATGTGACATATGCCCCTGCATTGTGTGCACACGTTTTGACATGCCACCCGACATGTCCCATGCCCATGGTGATCAGTCTGCAATATTGTCACACCATCACATGACCTACACCCAACATAGCAAACATCCACACTGTTGTCTGCATAGCCCTCTGGATTGTGACACCTCCGACATGTATGGGTGTATGTCACATGGGACACCACAGGAATGGGTACACGATGCCCATCACACACAATTGTCCAAGACCCAGTCACACATGGCCATGGGTGATAGCCACAGGCATGTTGCTACACAGTACATCTGATGTGGATAGACACCGTTGCACATTGTCCACACACAGTGCGATCATAGCCGTAGTGGTCCACCTGTACATTTGATGTGGTACACCAGACAACCGGAATGCCTGTCTGCAGCCACCGGAGGTGCCACCGATGTCTGCCATATACATGCTGTGGAACAGCATGACTGTGTTGCAGTCATGGCAATGCAATGCGTCCATGTTATGCATCACACAGCAACATACATGTGTCCTGTTGCCATGCAGTGGCACAGTGCCTGTACTCCCCACTGTATAGCTATGTACACGGCTCACACTAACCACACCTGCACATACATATTTGCTAAACATGCATTCTATCTGTAGGCTGTACACACAACACTGCACTGGGAAGCCCATTATGATGCGGTGCATGTGGCGGGACACCATTGTCACACATGTCCACATGTTACCGCACATGTCGGCGGATTACATGTCAAGGTAATGTCAGCCATGTGTACTGTTAACCTGTCTGTGGCCACATGGTGTATCACGGTGATGCATGCAAACTACCATGATTGTGTGTACTGCATGCCTACTGATATGACACCTGCTTGATGTAGTGTGCACCCCAGGGCGATTTGCATGCTAACACTATTAATGTCTGGGCTGCATTCCCTGTGCTGTAGTGTGGGAATGCTGCATGCCATCTGCAATATCACATGCATGGTGTGTCTGCGTGTGTGTGTGTGTGTGTGTGCGTGTGTGTGTGTGTGTGTGTGTGTGTGTGTGTGTGTGTGCGTGTTGTGTGTGCGTGTGCGTGTGTGTGTGTGCGTGTGTGTGTGCGTGTGTGTGTGTGAGTGTGTGTGTGTGTGTGTGTGTGTGTGTCTGCGTGTGTGTGTGTCTGCGTGTGTGTGTATGTGTCTGCGTGTGTGTCTGCGTGTGTGTAATGTACCTTACAGTATGTCTTTGTATTCACAGGTGGTGTAGGTGCGTTCCCCTCCTGCGGTCCATCTGATGTTAGTGTCCCCGCAGATATTAGCGGTGATGACCATATGCATGAGGTAGAGGCAGGGTTGTCAGGGGCAGAAGCTGTGCCATTGGGTACCATCCCACTTATGTCCCCCTCATCCCCGCACACGGTTCTGATGCCGACACATGCCACATCACCATTGCCCATAGAGGAAGGACAGTCAGCGTATGTTGGCATTGAGCAGGAATGTGTGGTGGCTACAGAAGGTGCGCCTACAAATCATGTTGCCAGTGTAATGACTGGTGATGTGCCACACAGGCATGTGGATGGTGCTGCTCGTAGGAGGACCTCTGGCAGACATGAACCTGCTGTACAGGGCGCAGCAGCTGGTATCACCAGACGCATGTTCCAGACTGTAATGGCGGTACAGGCACGTGCAGAATGGCAGAACCAAGAAGGGCAGAGGCTGCAGAGGGCTGCAATCCGTTCCCTAAATGACAACATCCAGTCATTGGCAAATGCTCAACAGCAGATTGCTAATGTACTGGATAGGCGATTAGGTGAAATGGTTGGAATCCTCGACCGAGGTATGGCAATCCGCGAGCGTGAGCTGTCTGTGCTGGAACACCTGGTAGGGGTGAGGTGTAGGACATGTGGGCATAGGCCAGCAACACCACCTAGTGTAGGTCGACGTGTGCGTGCCACCTCCCATGCCCACGCACACATTGCTGGTAGCAGCAGCAATGCAGCTGGTGCTACACCGTCCACACCAGGACACAGCAGGCCACGTGGACATGGCCCTGGCTGGTCCCAGCATGGACATGGTTCCAGCGGACATGTGTCATCGGACAGTAGCCACTCTATACCTCCACCCGGTAGTGCCCGTGTGACCCCAGGCAGGCACGGGTCACGTGGCCGCTGACGGACACAGTGAGCCGTACAACCTGCACTGTACAGTCTGGGGTTGCCAATTATACCCCGTGTAGGCATCACATATGGCTGAACTGTGTACACACATACCCACACACGGCAGACACAACTGTAGGGCTCTACCACATCCACATGCATTCTGCTCAGTCATGCCCAGTAAACTCACCGGCCCTTACACATACACACATGATGTCATCCATTGGTGCAGCCTATGCCCCTGGCAGACATAACACCCTGTGCATATGATGAAGCCTCTGCCGCATCCCTGTCATCCACACTATCGGTGCAGGGTTATGCAAATATATTCTGATGCACAGGGTGGACAAGATAGTGAGAGGTGTATGTGATACCTGTGTATGCATAGCGTGTGATGTGTATGTTGCAGTGGTTGTGTATGAAAACTGACTGGTGTGTATGTGACGTGGGTTGTGTACTGTCAACATGCAGCAGACATACCATGTAGTGCAGGTGCAGCATGCATTGAGCTGTGTTCACGGTATGTGTGACAGTTACATGTGTAGCACCATGTTGGTTCTGATAACCTGAATCCCTCCTATGGTGTACTCGCATGTGCCTACAGGAAGCACTTTTATCGGTCCCCCACATGTAGCTGTGGATTACCCTCAGGCACATCTGGCAATATCAGCATACCACATGTACCCGCAACCTGCCTGGACACCTACATAGGTTCATAGGTGCATAGGTACATACTAGGCTATCTGCCCTAGGGCATTTATAAGCCTAGTCAGAGTGTGTGTGTGGCTTTCACCACCCCTTAGGATGAGGATACTATACCCATTAGTTTGCTGTGCCTCTGTCCAGCAGTGACACAGAGATGATTCCCAGGGTATACCTACGATCTCCCATCCACTCGTCAAGCTTTCTCATGAACAGAGTCAGTGAGGGGCTCTGCCTCACAAGGACTGGGATTCTTTTCCATAGTGTAGGGAGTCTCCGAGTGATGAACCTGTCCCTCCAGCACGTCCTATTTATATCCGTGTTGAGGTTTGTGTCTCCTGCTCTCGTGGCTCTGGTTGATTTGGATCTTATGAGGTGGAGCATGTCCATTAATTCCGGGTTGGACATGGCCTTGTATGTCAGGCACAGATCACCTCGGAGCAGACGGTATGCGATTGTATAGAGCCGGGGTTTCTTCAGTCGGGCAGCGTGTGACATATGTTTGGGCCCCTTTATCCTTTTGGTGGGGAACGTTTGGGGTCCTTCCAACTGCTGCAGGTGTTGGGTTAGGTACATTCCGAATGGGGCGTTGTACTCAATCATTGGTCTGATAAGTGAAGAGTACAGGGTTACAATGACCTCCCCTGATCTGGATGTGAATCCCTTCATGATCAGGTGGGCAATGTAGAAAGTCTTCCTAACCACATTGGCAATGTGAGTGTCAAAAGAGAGGTTACTGACAAGTTGGGTCCCCAGGTCCCTGATAACGTCTTCCGTGTTTAATGGATTACCACCTATGTGGTAATTAGGGGTTACCTTGTTTTTCCCAAAGGGTATGACTATACCTTCCCTGGCATTTAGCTTAAAGCCATGGCTCTGGCACCAGTTATCCATTTCTATGAGACCTCTGGTGGATGTCTGTGTCTGATGGGGTGTCGATTTTGGTGCCCAGTTTGCAGTCATCTGCATACTTTGTCAGCCACAATCCCCCTATGTTTGCCTGCATGTCAGAAAAATAAATGCCGAACAAGAGGGGGCCCAGGACTGAGCCCTGAGGGACACCGCTCGTGACCGGCTTAGAGTCTGACATGGCACCAGGAACCCTAACCCTGTGGGTTCTGTCCTTGAGCCGGTTTGCAACCCATCTTGTGACATATGGGTCTACATCTACGCTGGTGAGCTTTTCTATGGTGCCCGCGTGGGGTATTGTGCCGAACGCTTTTGCTAGGTCAAGGTAGGCTGTGTGAACCACCTTACCCTCATCAATGGCCTTAGTGACTCTTCCGAAAAGGTCGACCAGGTTCAAGAGGCAGGATCTGCCCTTGACTAAGCCGACTTGGGTATAATCCAGTGTATGTAGGTCCCCAATGTCTTCATTTATGAGCTGCATTATGATCCCCCTCCATAGCTTTGCAGACAAGGCTCATCAAGCTTATAGGGCGGTAATGTCCAGAGTCCGTAGAAGCACCGCCTTTGTGGAGTGGGACCACAGTTGCCGTACACCATTCTTTGTGTATGTATCCTGTGGTAAGGCTAGAATTAAACAGCAGCCTTATGTGTGGGTTTAGGTCCTCATTGAGGTCGTGTAGCACACAGCCGGGGACACCGTCCGGTCCCATTGATGCTGTGTTTTCTGCTTTAGAGAGAGCAGCTCTCACCTGGGCATCTGAGATGTTTGGGAGGCTAGACTCTGCTGGGATAGATATCTCTCCTCTTGGGGGGGAGGGAGGGGAGAAATATGCACGGAACCTGTCTGCCAGTATGTTGGCAATGTCTGTGAGTTCAGTGATCATTGTGCCATTCTGGAGTAATTCCGAGCATAACTGTGAGCTTCCACCCATGTTTCTACCATAGCTAAAGAAGGCCTTATGGTTGTCTTTTGTGTCTTTCACGAGTCCTCTCCCACAGGTGGCCTTGGATGATTGTATGAGTGATCATATTTTACTGCTAGTATTGATCAGTGATGCCTTCCCTGTTAGGGATTTTGCTCTGTCATGTAGTAGCTTTCTCCTCGTGTTGCAGAGTTTGTTTCTGGCTGGGGTCCACCAGACCGTGCGCCTGCCCTTGGTGGAAAGGGTCCTGATGTTATTAGGGATTGCTTGATCCATACATTCCTGAAGGTGCTCGTAGAAGGCATTTGTAAGGGTTTCAGCAGCGTGGGTTGTGTTTTCCACTGGCTCGGAGGCCTTGAAGGATACCACTCCAGTCTTAGGAAGTGTGAAGTTTGCTTTTGAGAAGTTCTTCACCGTGGTCTCCTTTGCTGGGGTTGGGGGCGGAATGTGGATCTCCAGTGAGATTAAACTATGGTCTGATCTCACCAATGAGGGATATACATCCGTTGTGGAGCATGTCGTCCCCAAGTGTGATGATCAGGTCTAGTATAGTTCCTCCTCTTGTGGGTATGGTGACTAGTTGTTCCATAGCATTTCTGTGTATGAACTCCAGGAACCTTTGGGCTAGGGTGTTGGGTCTTGGGTAATGTTCCCAGTCTATGTTTGGGTAGTTGATGTCACCCAATATGATGGTGTTTGGAGAGACATTCATACACTCCAGTGTCTTCAGGAAGGCTGTGTGGGTATCCTGAGTTTGAGAGGGCGGTCTGTAGCATGCTACAAACTGTAGGGCAGTTCTACCTATAGTTAATTGCACCTGGATGGTCTCCGCTGCTACGTGCATTGCCACTAACCTGGAGGTGTGGGTATCCTTTATGCATATGGAGACTCCCCCTCCTTTTGTGGTTCGGTCCAGATTTGGGGCCGGAACGCGTGATATGAGGTATAACCTGATAGTGCTGGGGTGCTCTCAGGAGCCTTGAACCAGGTTTCAGTCACAGCACAGACATCAATGTTCTCCATACTGAGGAGGGCTTTGAGGGTGTGCAACTTGAGGTTTAGACTTCTGGCATTGAGCAGTATTACCCTTAGTTCTTTCCAGGTTTGTTGTCTAGGGCGGTAGGTTTATCATTTGAGCCTTGCCTGAAAAAGGCACTATGGGGGTGGCAGGTGCCTTTGCCAATATCCGGAAGCCCAGGGGTGACAGGTGCAAGCCATCCCTTGCGAAGCAGCGTGGCTTGTCAAGCATGTCATCCCAGGCAAACAGACATTGGACCCCCTTAGACTGACACCGGTAATTAAGCCAATTATTAAAGCTGATCATTATGACTCTGTATTGTGGCATCATTCTTGGTGAGGGTAGGATACTGCTCAGGGTCAGGGTCATACCGGCCTGGCCTACATAATCTGAGGGCCCCTCTATGTTTCTTTTCATGTAGTCCAGGGAGGTATGTCTCAGGTCATTCACACCGGCATGGACAATGACCGCGTCATACTTGTACATGCTGCGGAGTGACCTGAGTGCTTGTGTTATGTGGCGGATTCTAGCACCCGACAGGCAGCCTGGTGGGTGGGACGTCAGTGTGTCTGACTATGGCAGCACCTATAACAAGTGTGTCTGGCGTTGTGTGTGGCCTTAAGGGCTATGACTGTTTAGCACACTGACTTTGAGAACTATGTGTTGCATGTCCTATGTCTTGAGGAGGCAGTTGCTTGGGTGTCTACTTTGGAGGCCTCTGTAGTTTTGATATATGTTTGAACAGTGCCTCTGAGTATGTCTTTGTGTGTTTATGTGTTTGTTTTGCAGTTGTGACAGTTCTATGTGAAACTGGGTTTGTGGTGTGCGTGGTTTCCTTCTCCTCCTGTTTGGTCTTGCCGGTCCGGAGTTGAGAGAGCTCAGCCTCAAGTTTGGCTATATAGTTGCATCTCTCACATGTATTTGTGTTTTGCGGGGGAAGGTGTGGGTTGTCTGTGTACATGGGGCAATTGTAACATTGCCTCAGGATGCCCAGATTCACCAGCTGTACAGGAGAGGGCGCTAGCAATTGACGCTTCGACATGCTAGGAAATGTGAAAGCGTTTGCTGTGTAACTGAGTCAGAAGGGACCTATAGGGAAATGGGTACTCAAGGGGATTATAGGCTAATGTAGTACTTTGTTTAGTATATATAAGAATGCTTTAGGAGCAAGTGCTGAGCTTTTGTGATAGAGTATAGACAGTTTAGATTGCAAGTAGAGAAGTTCTAAGGGAAAACCTGGAGAGCAGAATGTACGGAGCCAGACATAGTGTAACGTTGTTTACACAGTACATGACACACATGTCTACACATATACTGCACCTGACGCCTGTGGTCGGTGCCACAGGCTACAGTGGACAGAGACATCACATACATGGCAGGACACAGTACAGGTATGGTGACATTGTGCAGGTGTCATACACAGCATGCTGGCCACTGACCTCAGGTGTCACCTGTCAGCTGTGGTGCACGCTGTAGGATGCTGTACCAGTACAGGAATATGGCCGCAATCGCAGGGTGTACACCACTATGGCACACACCCCATAGTGTGCAGATGGGGACACCTGCCTGTGTGGTCAGCACCCTCACAATACAATGCACCCACATGCTATGTCACAGGGGGCGGACTTGCACAGGTGGCCAGTATGGCTCACACCTATGGCATCGACAGGTTTGTGCAATGCAGCACCAGTACGGGATGGTCACCCTGTGTGGTTAGTGTCTGTTCACAACAGTATATCTGCATACACCCTCACACCAGGCAGCGGACATACAAACATGTTGACACACACACATGGTGATGACCACACATGTATACATGGAGAGACGACGTGTTGCATGTACTGCACCATCCACATCCATGCACCCCACACTGAGGTATGTACAGATCTCTACTATGGTGTACAGGGATGTGTGGCACGTGGGACATAGTCCCCCCGATATGTGGCATACATGGGCACACATTCCTGCACACATGTCGGTGCTGGGAATGTCACACCCGCCATATGAGACATGTGCAGGCGTGCAGCGGTATGTAGTGCATTATGTGTACCAACACTGTATCTGGAAGATGTGCCGATATATGCACTTGGGAGGTGGTAGGTGTTGCAGTAGCCATGTGACATACAGTCGATTACACCTGACCGATGGGTATGCATTATGGCAGCACTGTCATGTAACAGCGACATAGCATACTGTATGCACATGGCAGGGTCGGATGGTGTGTGACACACCTGTGAGCCACCACCTGCACACATGCATGTGGACAGGTGTTTCAACACATGATGTACACACATACCACCATACGTGCTGTTACTATGCCACCATATAACGGCCTCCATGATGGGTACGCATGTGGTAGGGAGTTGCAACTATGTTATGGACATCGGCCACTGCTCATGCATGGCTTCACCATGCACAGTACACGTGTCACATGTGTCCCCTGTTGCCATGTGTGTATGCATTGCTACGTTTCGACATGTGTGTTGACATACATAGAACATGGACTGTGGTATGGTATCACAGCTGTTACAGGCGAACAATACAAGGGTATGTGTCCCAGTCAACACCGCTACACCCTGTAGTGGGAGCATACCACAGCCTTCCATTCGTGTGTGTATCACCGTGTACATCTGTGTTATGCATGTGGTACAACACAGGCTTCGTATGTGTCCTGTGTGCAGTCCATGCACACTGCCAGACAATCACATGTATGACATATCCGGACGTTGGTTCACTCTGGTACAGCAGCAGTCTTGTGTCATAGCTGTGTCAGGGCTGTGGTATGTGTGGAGCCGACCTGTCTATGTATACTGATATGGGCGGACAACATCACACATGTGGGATCATTGTTAGTACATGTGTACTCTGCACGACTGGTGTACACTGCTATACAGACCTGTGGACATATGTCACATGCTGTTGTTGGACTGTGAGGCATACTGCTGCACCGATGACATGGTGCTGGCATGGCAGCTACAGTGTTCACTGCAGTGTGTACATGTTTGACCTGCACCCGTGATGCCTGTGATGTCATCTGTGTGTGTACAAGTAACTGCATGTGTGACCACCCTGTGCGTGTGGGCGGGTTTACCTGACCGTGACCTGCTGTGTGTACACTCCGTCTGCATGCCGGATGGCGCGTAGCACATGCTAAGTGTGTGAGCATGCCCAGTTTGCTGTTGTGTAGGTGGACACACACGAAGTTCCACACTCTGCCCTTTCATGCTCACATTCCATGTGTATGCATGTCTGCACTTTGCAGATGCTAAGTGTGTGAGTATGCCCGGTAAGCAGTGGTGTAGATGGACACACAGTACAGTGCACACTGCGCCCGTCTGTGATCATACCCCGTGTGCATGTATGTTCCCCCTTTGCAACCGCTAGGTGTGTGAGCATGCCCGGTTTGCTGTTGTGTAGGTGGACACACACGACGTTCCACACTCTGCCCTTTTATGATTCAACCCCATGTGTATGCATGTCTGCACTCTGCAAATGCTAAGTGTGTGAGCATGCCCAGTAAGCAGTTGTGTAGATGGACACACAGTACAGTGCACACCGTGCCCATCTGTGATTATACCCCGTGTGCATGTCTGTTCCCCCTTTGCAACCGCCAAGTGTTTGAGCATGCCCGGTTTTCTGTTGTGTAGGTGGACACACACGACGCTCCACGCTCTGCCCTTTCATGATTCAACCCCATCTGTATGCATGTCTGCACTCTGCAAATGCTAAGTGTGTGAGCATGCCCAGTAAGCGGTTGTGTAGATGGACACACAGTACAGTGCACACTGTGCCCTTCTGTGAGTATACCCCGTGTGCATGTATGTTTCCCCTTTGCGACTGCTAGGTGTGTGGGCATGCCCAGTACTCCATGCGTGGAGACACAGTACAGTTGGCACCGGCGTCTGATACTAGGCATGTAGCCATGGCCAATGACATCCTGCATAGCCATGGTGGCCGTCCAGGTGAGTTATATGTAGTTGCTATGCCACAATGGCTGCCTACATCATGCACGCCAGTTGCTCTCTCATAGGGTGTACCGTCTGTGGTGCATCCCGTATCCATGTCATGATGCTGTGCTCCGTAGTTAGTTAGTATTCCCGAGGGCAGCACTGCCATGTTACTGTACGCCCACCTTGGGATAGCAACGTGCTGTGTGACTGCGCACTCTGTCTTCATTCCCTATCAGCTGCCTTGCCTCTGCAGATGATATCACCCACCTAGGAGTATGCCTCTTGACAGTGCTGTGCTCAGTAATCTCGGTAGCACGTTCTGTAAATGCATCATGCTGTAGTGTGTTCATGTAGGTAGGCGTAGGTTCAACTCCCAGCCCTTCCCCATGTGTGTATGTGTTTCCAGCTGCCTCTGCAGATAATAATGCTTTTAGACGCTCCACAACACATACCTTTGCTATCAGCGTCTATTCCTTTGCGGATGATGTCACCCGCCTAGAAGTATGCCTCTGACAGTGCTGTGCTTAGTAATCTTGGTAGCGCATTCTGTAAATGCATCATGCTGTAGTGTGTTCATGTAGGTAGGTGTAGGTTCAACTCCCGGCCCTTCCCCGTGTGTGTGTGGTGTGTGTGTGTGTGTTTTTCCAGCTGCCTCTGGAGATAATAATGCTTTTAGACGCTCCACAACACATACCTTGGCTATCAGCGTCTATTCCTTTGCGGATGATGTCACCCGTCTAGAAGTATGCCTTTGACAGTGCTGTGCTCAGTAATCTCGGTAGCGCATTTTGTAAATGCATCATGCTGTAGTGTGTTCATGTAGGTAGGCGTAGGTTCAACTCCCGGCCCTTCCCCGTGTGTGTTTGTGGTGTGTGTGTGTTTCCAGCTGCCTCTGGAGATAGTAATGCTTTTAGACGCTTCACAACACATACCTTGGCTATCAGCGTCTATTCCTTTGCGGATGATGTCACCCGTCTTGAAGTATGCCTCTGACAGTGCTGTGCTCAGTAATCTCGGTAGCGCGTTCTGTAAATGCATCATGCTGTAGTGTGTTCATGTAGGTAGGCGTAGGTTCAACTCCCAGCCCTTCCCAGTGTGTGTGTGTGTGTTTCCAGATGCCTCTGGAGATAGTAATGCTTTTAGACGCTTCACAACACATACCTTGGCTATCAGCGTCTATTCCTTTGCGGATGATGTTATCCACCTTGAAGTATGCCTCTGACAGTGCTGTGCTCAGTAATCTCGGTAGCGCGTTCTGTAAATGCATCATGCTGTAGTGTGTTCATGTAGGTAGGCGTAGGTTCAACTCCCAGCCCTTCCCGGTGTGTGTGTGTCTGTGTGTGTTTCCAGATGCCTCTGGAGATAGTAATGCTTTTAGATGCTTCACAACACATACCTTGGCTATCAGCGTCTATTCCTTTGCGGATGATGTCACCCGCCTTGAAGTATGCCTCTGACAGTGCTGTGCTCAGTAATCTCAGTAGCGCGTTCTGCAAATGCATCATGCTGTAGTGTGTTCATGTAGGTAGGCATAGGTTCAACTCCCAGCCCTTCCCCGTGTGTGGTGTGTGTGTTTCCAGCTGCCTCTGGATATAGTAATGCTTTTAGATGCTTCACAACACATACATTTGCTATCGGCATCTATTCCTTTGCGGATGATGTCACCCACCTAGACGTATGCCTCTGACAGTGCTGTGTTCAGTGCTCCGAGTAGCACGTTCCGTACCTGTGTCATACTGTCGTACGGTTGGGTAGGTAGGGGTAAGGTCAATTCCCATGCCTGCCAGCTGTGTGTGTGTGTGTGTCTATGCTCCCAGCCGCATGGTTCATAGGTTATGGTTTTAGACGCTCCGCAGCACACATATATCCTGCTGACATCTCTGTGTTTGCGGATGTTGGGACACAGCTAGTGGACTGCCTGTGTGCCTACTGTGGTTAGCAACCTCCGTAGCGTGTTCTCCATGTGCGTCCTGCTGTGGTGTGATAGGGTGGTGATGTGTAGGTTCCACTACCGGCCTTGCCACATGTGTCTGTCTGCATCTCTGTCGATGTATATATACATACATATGTTATGCCCATAGCGCTGCTCTTGCATGGACAGCTGTCTGTCCCATGTATCACATATTTGCACGGCTGACACATAGACATGTGGTACGATGCATATCCAAACATTGTCCATGCAACGTCCGTGTTCTGGGAGGTGTTCCACGCCCTAGAGACATCTGCTGTATATCTTGGCAGACAGCTATCCTTGCTGTACTGTCACTGTACTCATACACGCCATAGACCTTGTGTATCATTGCCTGTTTATGGTGTGTGTATGTCTATCTGAGCTGTGTGCATGGTCGTGTGTATGTCCCACTATAATCGTCTGTGCAGGTGTCGCCACTATGGGTAATCCATGTAGACAGCTGTTTCATGTGCATTTCAGCACATACCTGCGGACAGTACTACCACTCCTACAGCAGCACATTCCATCATCTTGCAGTGGATACTAGTGTTTCCACACACATGTATCTGTGTCTGTTCATAACACTCCACCTTAGGGAGCGTATATCTGGACACGGCCTTATGTGATAGTGGGACACTCGGGGCCAGTCATGTCATGTTGCTCTTAGAAACATTGATAGTGGGCACAGTGATATGTTATGCATGCGTATGGCACTTCTGTCTGATTTGGTGTCTTCCTCACATGTTTGTCATTGTTTTCTGTCGTCAGTTATCATGAGGGCGCCAGACTGGTAATGTTACGTGGAACACAGCGAACATATGAGGCAGACTTCTACTCAGTCTGCGTACATCTGTGCAGTTGCAGGGTATGTGTCTAATACAACATACCTACTGTCTGACTACAATACACACACAGTGTGTGGCGGAATGACAGACCACATGACATTACTTTGTATTTGCACGGCACACCCACACAGACAGTTGTATTCCTCACACAGGTCTACATCTGCTTATCCACACTACTTGTTCTTTCCTGTACCATATGTGTGCGTCGTATTTGCGCTTCCCGTCAGTGGCAGGGCTCACGTACGACTATGGGGGCCTGGTAATTGTTATGTTGACACTTCATGGCAACCTGGGGGACACTTCACCTTTGTGTCTGATTACCTTCCACATTGACCTTCGCGGGGCATACGTTGTCATTCACAATTACCGGGGTAGGACATTTACATGTTTGCACATTTGTCCTGCTGTCTTTCTTCCCACCTGTCCGCCTAGTATCACCGGTTCAGTACATGTATTCTGGACAGGTAGCTCCTTCATACCCTGACCTGTTGTCATTATGTGTACATGCCCTGACGTTCGGCCATTGCCCTTGTTATGTTTCGCATAGTGCTGTGCCTTCCTAGCTGATTGCTGCCTAGGCATTCCGGACTGTGCAGTGGGTGATAGGAAGCGCGATTTCCATTGCATGATTAGTGACACTCATAACATCCGTATTCATAGCTACGCCAGCATACCTCTCAAGTGTACCTCGTTATGGGGGACGTACTTAATTTGGGGTCTTAAAAGGGTCATGCTCCTCGAAATTCCTCAAAGGTCCACATTGAAAGGGTCTGTTACACATTCAGTGTTAGGAATGTTTTAGGTGAAATCCATGGTAAATTGACATTAATCATATTAATTCATTAAAGGATCTTCTTTATAAGTGCAAACAGCATATTTTAACCATCCTATGACCTTCCTAGTTGAAGTTGTTAGTAAGTCATTAGTATGTGTTCCACATTTTGCCCATTTGTTCCACATTATGAAGGCAAGTGTTCCTCATTTTGGTGATGGAAGGTTGAGAGCTATGTACGCCAGTATTCGCACAATGGTCTGACTTTGTATGGGGTATTTCTAATGTAGTCCCTATCTGTATTTCCTGTGCTATGCCTTACTGCAGCTGTATTATTCCGACAGATTTCCAGTTATGGGTGCCATCTTGGTCGTACGCATGTCCATCCATGGGAATCACCTACAGGACACTGATATAGGGCTGTACATATTTCACACCTGCTTTCCGCATTATCCGGTGGATGCTTTGCACCATTAGTGGGGATTAAGGCATGTGCTATACCCACATCCCTCCCACAGGGCGGGCCTACGGATTCTCTGCCAAACAACACCTAGGCCCATTTCTGCATACCCAGGTTCCCATGCCTGCAACCCTCGACGGTACACATTACGCATGGTTAATGTGTGCGGTACTGGGATGTGGATGCACTTCTATGGACTCGCCACTCTGGGGATATCTGTCCATATGTCCTGCATTTCATGGACACATGTGTCATCAACCTTGAACAAGCTTTTAGTGCATGTATAGCTGTTCCGTAGTTGCGGCTGTCACTTCTTTTGCGTCAATCGCAGCAGGGGTTACGAATGGAGCAATTTTTGGAGTTCTACAATGGACACCAGTGTGCATGTGTAAAGTGTAGAACTTGCTGGACTGTCACCTTCTGGCCAGTGGTTTTGACTGCTGCTGTATGTTCCCCGTTCGCAGATGTCTGTTTGACTACCCATATTATCTATTACTTGGCATATTTATATCCATGTGTCATATATACGGGACGTAGGTCTGTTGTGTGTACATATATACATGTGAACCCCTCGTTTCATACCTTGCTTTGTTACTGTCTGTGGATTACCTGTGTACACACATCTATAACCATACCATACCTTTCCACTGTACAGGTTCTGGCAGAGTGTAAGGATGGTTGGCCCTTTATCTTAGGTGTGGGTTACATTGACCTGTGTCTATCTGGCAATTTGCTGGCATTTCATGTGTGACTTACTTGATTCTATAGAGACTTGATTCTATAATTATGACGTGATTCCACTGACTATATTTTCCTTTGTCTTCTGGAATCTTTATGTAACAAGTCCTTTTTGGACACTTTCTATTGTTGTTAATTTTTGTTTACATATATGACTACTTTGGTATGTTGTGCTATTATTGTGTGTGGAGCATTTCTCCCCGGGCCTCTACTGACACTGGACATATATCCAGCTAGCCTAGCCCGGTCAACAAATGTAAACCAACATAAAACTTACATAAACGTACGGTGGCACCTTCTGACAAGTAGGTCGGGTTACAGATGCATACCCTTCGTCAATCCCTGCTACTAACACACCCGTTATTCTATCCACATTCTATGTTTGTCTTGTCACATATCATGTGTTTTTCACTATTTGTACCAGTACTTTGCATGGCATTGTCCGGTTCCATACTTTCAGAGGCTGACAGTTTTGAGACATGTATAACTAACGTGGAGGACACAGCATTAACTTACCCTGCTGTGAGCGGATCACACACGCACAGGCGCACTTGCATTTCCTAATTGTGGGTTACGCGCAGGCACACATGCATATCCGTATTCTGGGTTACATATGTTTACTGAGTCTGTGTGATTACGTGGCCTGTATTAGTTGTGACTGTTCCAGTAACATATCTCTGATCCGGTTAACGGACATGTGTGGAACACACTTTCACCTTTACACATGTAACTGTCTTTGTGGCACAGACGCATTACATACACGTTCACATTTATATGTTCTATAGTCGTAATTCAAACGGGACTGCATTCACGTTGGCCAGTTGCTGTGACCACTACACGTTTGCTGTTCTGTCTCATTTATATGCATACCCATGGTACATAGCTACATTAACATACCCCCCCCACACTCACTTACGTCACAGGCATCCATTCTCCTGCTGGGAAAAGTACGGTACTACATGTTACACATTCCCTATTCCCTACTGCTCTTGACCCAGGATGCATATGGCGTGACCGCAGGGATATTCAGATCACACGGGTTTATAGCCCCAACGCATACAGGTCTTTGATTGTCAGGGTGTTCCTGTGGTGCTCTGGGTTTAGTCTTGTCCGCCTAGTGTACGGAACTGCCCTGACCGTGTATGAATGTCAGACGAGGCACATGGGCACGGTTTGTCCATGTCTATTATACCATAACCCCCCCCCCATTATTCCTAACCGTGCACGCTGATTGACCAGCGTGCCCGTTGTAGATCGGGTTATAGTAATGGCACACGGTCCGGTCGCCAGGACCTATTTCCATTAGTATACCTCGGTATTTATAACCTGTCTCGCTATGTTACATGGGTTTAACATAGCGTGACAGCTTTAACTGAGCCACGGTGATGTCCATTGCTTACTTGGGGCAGTCTCGCTCTGCTACACACATTTAACATAGTGGGACAGGTTGTACAACACAGCAATGGGGACACCGAGCTCTCTGTTGCTGTTTTGTATTGATTTGCTATGTTGACTGTGTTTTACATAGCGAGACAGTTTCGACATTAGCAACGGACATCTCGCGCAGTACGTCAGCACCGCCACGGATGCCAGACATCTGCAGATGGGCAGCAGACAGGCATTATGCTGTGCCATTATGTCTGGGGATTAATAGTTTATTTTCCTAGTTGATATGGCATAATAGCAATAACCCACGTCTGGGTGTGGGTACTGCTGTATTTACCCACGGTTGCCTTTGTTTGGTCCCTCGGGCATCACCCTCGGCACCGCACCACATCTACCGTGGGTATATCCAGCATTACCCACACCCAGGCGTGGCTTATTGCTATGATATTCATTCCGTATGTACAGACACGAGTGTTTGGACAACCAACAATAGCTTCTGCTATTGGCATACAATGCTGTGGGTGGTGCCGGTTATCATACATATGCCATGTTCTGCGTTTTTCCCGTTCACACTTGTCTATCTCCTGTCCTCATTCATACGTGGATATTTATGTGGCACATGACTGAACTATGTATTACCTGCAGGTATGCTGTGTACAGTGCACATATGTGACGGATGGTTACAGTGTATCTGTGTACCTACCTCTGTGATACTGGGGACTACCACACATCCTTCGCAGCATTACATGCGTATGTACATACTATTATTCGGTGGCCTGTGGAAGGTTGTCGGAGCACCGGTTACATGTGTCCCTATTTGTGCACGCATCGTGTTGGTCTTTGTCCGGCCTTTGTTGCTATCATGGGTTGGATGGTGGTGTTGGTGTGTGTTTGGGTTGTATTTATACTGCCAGTACATCAGTGGGGGGTGGGGTTGGCACGTGTTTCTCTTTGCAGGGGGCCCCATTATGGACATATGTGTCCTGCGTCGACACTTGACACGTGCCATCTGTCCTGTGATATTGACACAGTCGTGTATGTCATCCTGCATTACTACTTGCATGTTACAGACATTTTGTATCTGGTACGCATGACTATTATGTTGGATAGCTTAAGCTATTCCCATGCTATAACATACCCATTCATCTGGGCATATACGTGTTATTCTATCCTTTGCATTGGCCGTGGGTGTTTTGCCATACGGAACAACACATATCTACAAGTGATGTCCCACCTTGACATTCTGTGCATGTAGCAACCCTGCTGGGGTGACCTGCTTAGTGGACGGCTTTTCCACCCTGTGTATTGTGTTTAACATGTCTGCATAGCTAATCATCGGTACAGTGGCTGCACATACTGCTTTGTCCAGATGTGTCCAGTTATGGACACCGTGGCGTGTGAACACCTATGGGGTTTCAACAGGTCCGTAGCCACATGCGGGATGTACACATTCTGCCGACACATTCACATGCAGCCATTTGGATATCAGTACCTGGGATGGGATGTTGACATGTGGGGTACATATTTGCACGCGTGTCACTGCCTAGGACAATACTTTCTACTACATCTGGGGTATGCCCGCTGTGTGTAGGTGTGCAGCTGCACAAGGCTGCTAGCTGGATTGGGTGGACAGTCAGACATGGGTGCGGGTTACGTGCTATGACGGGGTTGTTGTGTATTACATTTGCATGCATGGGTTCTGCTTCTGGATATTCCGATTCAGCATACGCCATCCTATGTGTATGTGACGGGTACGTTGCTGTGTCTAGCACATTTTACTATACACATGTTTGTCTGTGTTTGGGATATCTGGTTTCTTTCTGGTTGTTATATGGCCACGACTGCCCAGATGTGTACTCTCACTACCACTGTGGGACTGCTGGTGACCATGCCCATGGGGCTAGTCGTGTGTAGTTGCGGCGCGCTGACATGATGCAGTACACCTCCACTGGGTATGCCTGCTGACAGTGCATTGCGTGACGGACACGGTATTCCGAGTATCCTTTGTTCCGTGGACGGGAACATTTTGTACTTCGTGGATTTATGTTTGGTTCTCCATTTTGTGTGGACGGGTACTATGTTGCATACTCTGCATACGTTTCCTTATCCACGAACACTGGTTGGTGTGGTTACTATTGCAGGTGGCCTGTGACAGTCAGCACTTTAGGTTGCTCATCGCCTGCCGGCTTGGCCACGCCTACGGGCGCATCCTACTTGGGCTCCCTGGACTCGCGCACGTGCCCTGTGCACGTGGTTGTGGTTGCGGCACACACTCGTTACTATGCATGTGGCGCTGCTACGCCAGTTATACGCTGCACGGCCGGTGCAAGCCTTACGCCGGCCTTTCGCCGAGCTTCATGAATCCGGGGGTATGTCTATTTTTTTGACCATAGCATACTTCAGAAATGGGAGTACAAGGCACACTTAGATGAACAAGTGAAACAAGCAGAGGGTATAACACAAGGTGAGAAAATACAGAATAAGCAGCTGCAGGTGGGAAAGGACCCCATATCTCCCAACTTCTAGCTCAGCAATAACAGAAGAATCAAGAAATATATTATATTAAAAAGTGCCAACCTCCCCTGTGTAATGTACAGACTCATTATAGACTTGTTTACTTTTAGGGGGATAGAATGCATGATAGCATGAAAAGAGAAATATGCATAAATGAAATTACACTGAGTGTGCCTATGTCACTCATATGACCTAGAAAAAGTTGCTAGCAGGTATGCCAAAGAAGCATTGGCAGGCAACTAAAATGCAGTTCAAAGGAATACAACACGATTGTAAGACAACAAAAAAAACCTATGTGGCTTTGAACCCTGCCTTTGACAAGGATTTTTCTCAGACTAGGGCAGTAGCAAGTGATACCACAGAAGAACACACATGAGAAGGATATAAATACACATGTCAGGGGAAATGTTAGCATAATGTTGATGTCTGTAAGCTGAATAGTGTTAAAAAACATACCAACCAATGGGGGATTAAAACCCATGTATTAGTATATTTACACTGTATTCATCACTGCATGAGTAGACTAAGCTACGAAAGCTGTCACATACAATTATGTTTACCTTGTGTTGCATAGTATGATATTAGCGAATGATAGTGATTGTTTGTCAACATGCTACAAGATAGACCTAAATGAATTTGCACTACTGCATTCTTAAACAATACTCTCTAGGCCATTGCATTACAAAGTGCCACCAAAGAATAACTTATTGTGAAGGTGATAGAAGAGTTACAACATTAATGAAACCCAAACAAATGAGCAGCGATAAATAACAAGTAACAATCAGGGGATCATAATGTATTCCTTTCTGAATTGACAATGTACACATTAATAACAATCTGTTTCAACCATGTATTATGCTTACTATTATTTCATATACATTGTAAGCAATTACTTCAATCAATGGATTGCTTGTCAGATTGCTAAAAATTAGAGACATCAATGGATATGAACTTTTGTTTTCCTAGTTAACATTGATAGATCAGCAAAATAGAAGGTAATGCCACAAAGGTGCATATAATAAGCTTGTAAGAAAATAAAAATGTCAAGGTGTCAGAAAAATATGTATTAATGTGTGTATGCTTAATGCTAATTAGTAGTTAACACGTTTTTCATTCTATTTTGTATGCACTGTTTTATATATAAATTGAGTTTTATATGAGAACTGAAAAAGATGCTTTTTGAAACTGCAGTGTGCTTTCTGAAACTTGCAAGATGCCCTCTGACCTAGTAATTGCTAGCACAGCAATATTCATGTCTATGCCTTTTGGAAATGTACTTGAGAAGCAGGTGCTTATCTGCTAAGTCAGGAACGAATGAATGAACAATGCTATATTCTGTAAATGTAATGATTTTAGACAATCAGCTCTGTTCGAAGTATGAGAACATGTACAGCTGCAGAAGCTTAGAGATAAAGTAGACAAAGGATTACTAGAGAAATGAACTGCTAGCTTTGTGCTTGAATTAGCCATAGTACCTTGAATGGTAACATAACATGTATCTAACCGGTGGTAACCAAGGCCATGTTGTTTTCCTTAGGAAGTTTCTCACAAAAATTGATAAATCAGCAGAAATTCATGAGAATGGTGGTCAACAAGTGATGATGAAAAGACTTGTAACTTGCTACGTCAGCTTGGTAGGCAATGTCTTATTAGAAAGTGTATAAAAATGAAAGCATTTCCTGTTTCTAGTTAGACAAACTCTGTAATAGCATGTTTTTGTCTCCTTGCTGCAAGATTAAAGTTCCTTAACCTGAACCTACCGTGTTTTGATCATTTTTAAAGTATATTTTTCCTTTGACAGTTTGGTCCTTCAGACTGGAAAGTACCTCTCGCTCTAGGCCTAAGTCAGAATTGGGCCCTGGTGGCATGTACCCATACGGAGAAGAGGCCCAATCGGCTCTTCTGTTTTGAAAGACCTCCGACTGAATTGTTCGAAAGAGACCAGCCACTGTTTCTGATCTGGGATTGGAGGATGAGTCAACAATCTGGTGGATCAATTCACGGAGGGTCAGGTAAGGACGAATTTTACCTTTTTCTGTTTTAGATCAGGGACTAGTTGCAGAACTGCTTTTTGTCAGGAAGATTTGCATGTGCAGATCAGGGACAAAAAGGTTACTGTCTTGTCATAGATCAGGGAAACAGAATAGGTAGACAGTTATTCTAGATAAACTGTGGAAAGGTGTAAAACTGTGGTACCATGTGATAAGAAAGGTTACGTAACAATTTACAGCTTAGCTAAGACAACATGGGAAATCAGTGCACGAAAAGTTCTCGAGACCCGCCCCTAACCGAAGACGCAAAATATATGCAATTACAGCGAGTCGATAATGTTAAGTACTATACGAAATGGATTGATAAATACAAATTTGACGGTAATTTAAATAAACCTGCACTTATTAAACTCATCAGACAACTTAAAACAGACACAAAAGGTCAGCTAAAATAGCAATGGCAATTAGGAGACCCTCAGGCACATAGGTGGCTTGAGGAAGCAAATCGCAGAGAACAAAAGATTAAAAATTCAAAAGCAATGTTCTTAGACAAAGAAGATAATAACTTGGTAATAGCAACAGCCCCTCCTCCGCCCTCTCTGCTTCCCTTACCAGAATATGAAGTGAGTGGACAAGCTGATCCACCTCTGCTATACCCAGCTGTTCCTGCAAAATCAAAACCGTTTGTCAGGGATCCTATTGAGACTAGGTCTCGAACACGTAACTTAAGAGTGGAAATTGAATTATATGAAATGAATAAAAATCCACGAGCTATGAGTGAGGAAGAGATATGCCCGCTCATAGAAGTACCAAATCCACAGGCAGGACAGGAAGGACAGGATCCGGCTCTCTTAGATTATAGACCGTTGACACCGGAAGATATCCGGAAAGCCACAGAGGGAATTCCCCATCTGAAAGTTAATTTTAGAAAATTCTTAGAAGTCTTACAGGGTATGAGATTAAGTTACCATTTGAATGGAGAATAAGTAGAAAAAGTAGTTAGACAAATTGTAGGTCCAGATTGGCACATGATCAGTGGCAATTGGAATCCCCGTGACGCAGAGCTCAGACCACTCCCACATAGTAATGCAGAACTGGATAACAGGGTGAAAGGTCTGACAGACCGAATCTCTGAAAAATGGAAGCCTAGGGCTGATTGGACTTGCATTAATCAATGCATACAATAGGAAGGTGAAACTGTTGATAGATATTATGCTAGATTATTAGAATGTTTTAATAACCATTGCGGGATGCAGATACCTGAAGATCAAACACATGATTCCCCATATGAACAGCAGCTAAAGAACGCATTCTTAAAAGGTAGTATTGCTCCCATTAGCAGCTTTATTACAAAGCACATGGTAGATCATCGTACAAGTAGATTACAGTCATTACTTGAATATGCAAGAAATGCCGAAATGCATTTTAATAGCAAAAAGAAAAAGAAAGCTCAAGTATTTGCAGTAGAAGATGGGTCAGAAGTCTTTGTAATACAAACCAGGAAAAAGGGTAAGAAAAATGCCCAGGGAAACAAACAATCTGATAAACAATCAGAAGATTTTGAAGAAAGAAAGAAAAGGGGTGAATGTTTTAAATGCAGGAAAAAAGGACATTTGGCAAGGGATTGCAGGCTAAATAAAAAGGTAACTACGGAAGATAAGGAGGGTGAGGAATGACTATATGATAGTCAGGAATCACTGGATAAGAACGAACAGGAAAAGACAAATGCGAGTGTGGTAGCGAGGGTAGAGGATGTGACAAAAGGGGCAGAAGATGTACATGAATTCGTAGATGATGAAGAAAATGAAATTCTGGATTTAGCATTATTGAGCCTAGAGCTCTACTTAGCAGACACAAAACCGGATGTTACGCTTCTGGTAGAAGGGAGGGAAGTCAAATTTTTGTGTGACTCAGGGGCTTCACGGACCCTGATACATCCTTCCAAATTACCAGAAGTTTCAGAATCACCAGATTACATACTAGTAAAAGCAGCTAATGGACAGCTGTATCGGGAGCCACTCTCCCATGACATAGCAATAACTGACCCCATTTCAGGAATGACTCAGAAAAGCAAAATTGTTGTTTCTGCAAAATGCCCAGTAAATCTCTTGGGCAGAGACTTAATGCAGATATATGGCATAGCCGTAGTCCCAACCATGCAGGGTATGGAAGCACAGTGACAAATGGATACTTTTGTAGTGCGATCGAAGGGTGAGACATATTATTGGTACAGCCAGGACTTGGTTACAACTGGTCCAGGGGCAGTAACCGAAGAACTGATGAATGTAGCCATCAGTAAATCCCCCTCCCTTGACACTGACAAACAGCATTTGTTGCATTGTGCTCTATACTACTGTAATAGACCAGGACCTGATAAAGAATACGAACAAGAGTTGTTTCAAAATCATCAAACAGGCTAGTGTTACGAAACTTGTACTGGAACACAGAAGGAAACAGTGTAATAAGCTGTTCATTACCCCAGGAATTTTTAGCACTTTACAAATCTAATTGATTGCCACATGTAAGCTTAACCAAAAATAGAAATTTGAAGTGGGCAGACTTAGGAGAAAAAGTCACGAGGTGGGAAAAACAGACAGAGTTAGAACTCTCTGAACAAGGAGTACAGAAGCAGAAATTGAATTGGATAACACAGATGCACCCAGCTGTGCACTCACAGGCCAGTGAGGATAGCTGAGTATTACTCTTGCTGGAAGAAGAGGAGAAAGCCTTACAAGATATACCAGGGACTCTCTGGTCAACAGAGAAATCAGATGTAGGACTTATTCGTACAGCAGGACCAGTTACTATTACGCCAAAATCAGCATTTAGACCTCAGAAAAGACAGTATCCCTTGAGAAAGGATGCAGAGATAGGGATCAAATCTATAATAGCAGCCTTACTCAAGGAAGGAGTCTTAACAGAATCTCCCGATTCACCATGTAATACACCCTTATTTCCTGTTAGGAAAGCAAACGGGGAATGGTGTATGGTCCAAGATCTACAGGCTGTAAATGATGCAGTTATACCCAGAGCACCAACGGTGCCAGATCCACACACCTTATTGAATGATTTAAAACCTCAGCAGAAGTATTTTTCTGTGGTAGATATTAGCAATGCATTTTTCTCAAAACTGATACACCCTGACAGCCAACATTGGTTTGCATTTACATTCCAGGGAAAATGGTATACATATACGAGATTATCACAAGGATATTGTGAAAGTCCAACGATATTTGCACAGGAAATGGCAAGTAACCTGGCGGGATTTATCCCACCGAAAGGTAGTCAGATTTTACTTTATGTAGACAACATTCTGCTGGCAGCACCCACCCAGCAAGAATGCAGGGAGGATACCATAGCATTATTACAATTTTTGGCTACTCAAGGACACAAGGTAAACAAAAACAAACTGCAACTTTGGAGAAAACAAGTTAAATACCTGGGATATGTAATATCCAAAGAAGGCAGCATATTAGATGAAGACAGAAAAACAGCAATATTACAAGCACCTAGACCAACTACCAAGAAGGAAATGACGTCCTTCCTGGGAACTACTAACTTTTGTCGGAGTTGGATACAAAATTATGCTTTGGAATCTGCTCCGCTGACTAATTTGATATTCAAAAAGCTGATGGTAGCACAGGATTTATTACAGTGGACACCAGAAGCAGAAGCAGCCTTCTGGAAGTTAAAACAACTGATAGCATCTTCCTTAGTTTTAGGATTACCAAACTATCATAAGTGATTTTTCCAAACTGTAGACTGTAAGCAAGGTTATATGACATCAGTGTTGACACAGCAGCATGGGGACAAACAACACCCCATAGCTTACTATTCATCACAGTTAGACCCAGTGGCGCGATCCTTGCCCCACTGTGTACAAGCAGTAGTTGCAGCTGTAATGGCAGTGCAGGCTTCAGCCTCAGTAGTGTTGTTCCACCCTCTCACATTGAGAGTGCCTCATGCAGTTGCAATCATTTTACTGCAAGAAAAAGTGGCATATCTTTCTCCTGCTAGACATCTTTCCTGTATGACTATACTGTTGAGCCAACCTCATATGACAATTGAACGATGCACAACTTTGAATCCGTCAGCCTTGCTCCCAACCCCTGCAGATGGCAAACCTCACTGCTGCCTGCAGGAGATTGAGCAAAAGACACTACCTAGACAAGACCTTACAGATGTTCCCTTGGATGATGCCGAGGTGACATACTATGTGGACGGCTCGTGCAGGAGGGGTCCTACAGGACAGAATCTAGTGGGGTATGCAGTAGTTTTTGATACCGAGATTTTAGAAGCAAAGTCTTTACCACACAACTTATCTGCACAAGCAGCATAATTGGTTGCCTTGGCAAGGGCATGTACCTTAGCGGAAGGTAAGAAAGTGAATATTTTTACTGACAGCCAGTATGCCTTTTCTACTGTACATGTTTTTGCGCAGCAGTGGAAAAATAGAGGAATGATAACATCTACTGGTAAACCAATTAATCGTGCGCAATTTATTTTAGATTTGTTAGACTCTATTCAGTTACCTCAAAAAGTAGCTATTTGCAAATGCGTAGCTCATACCAAGCAACAGGATGGAATTTCAAAAGGCAATGCGAGGGCTGATACAGCTGCAAAACAGGCAGCTTCAGCTTCAGAAGTTTTTCTTTTGAGCGAGGAATTATAACTTTCTGAGATTTTAGACTTAGAAATGTTAAAAACAATGCAGACACTTACTACAAATGTAGAAAAACAAAAGTGGATAAAACGAGGAGCAATCCTTGAGAAGGGACTGTACATCTCCAAAGAAAAGAAACCAGTTCTACCATCTAACTTGTTTAGATATGCAGCTTTGTTGAGCCATGGGCAGAGCCATGTCTCAACAGGGGGGATGGTACAGTTAGTGAATCGAGTGTTTACGATGTATGGATTTACTAATTATTCAAAAAATTTTTGTGCAGCATGCCATGTTTGTAACAAGCATCATGCACAAGGGGCATTAAAGCCTAAGCAAGGGAGTTTCCCTACACCACCATATCCGTTTCATACTATCTGTATGGATTTTATAGAACTGAACAAATGTGAAAATAAAAAGTACTGTCTTGTCATTATAGAT
Organism: Protopterus annectens; assembly: GCF_019279795.1. Lineage (NCBI taxonomy): Eukaryota > Metazoa > Chordata > Ceratodontiformes > Protopteridae > Protopterus > Protopterus annectens. The sequence continues at coordinate 995,032,326 of NC_056732.1, read as the reverse complement.
ATATTTTCCAAATGGGTGGAAGCTTTTCCAACTAAAAATCCAGATGCAGCTACTGTTGCAAAGGTCCTTGTTAAAGAAATTATACCTAGATTTGGCATACCGGAAAAGATTTATAGTGACAATGGTATGCATTTTGTAAACCAAACAATACAACTTAGTCGCTATTTTGGGATATCATTGAAAAACCACTGTGCATATCACCCCCAATCTGCAGGATTAGTAGAGAGGTACAATGAGGTGTTGAAGAATAAGCTTAGGAAATTGATTAGTGAGACACAAAAGAACTGGGTGCACTGTTTACCTCTAGCACTGTTGAGCATGAGAACTGTTCCAAATGCAAATGGATTGACTCTTTTTGAAATTTTGTTTGGGAGGGCATATTATACACCTCAGTGGAAACCAAGTGCAGAGCAGGAGGCTGACAGTTCACTTGCAGGGTATATGAGGCGATTTTTGAATAACAAACTTTTGCAGTTAAATTCTGTTTCAGATAAAGAGCAACTGAAATCGGAAGCAGCAGTAGCCCCAGGCACCTGGGTCTGGGTGAAGATTGTGAAGAAAAAGAACTGGAGTTCTTCGAAGTGGGAAGGGCCATACCAGGTACTACTGTCAACACCCACTGCAGTGAAGATCATGGAGCGAGCATCCTGGATTCATTTGACACACTGTAAACTGGTTAAGAACTTTGAACTGGACAAAAACCTTGTTACTGTTGTACAACGAGAACAAAATGGCCAGGTATAGAGTGAACAGAGACAATGAACAACCTCAGAAAACTTGCATGATCATTTTGCTAGCTATGCTAATTATATTGTTCTTTTTGTTGTGGCCTTTCCTTTTTCCTGCCACAAAAGTTGAACTGATTAAATGTGATGGGCCAAACATAGACTGGCATCCGAACTTTAACACTTATCAGACAATTACACGTGTGTATGCTGAGACTTTTAATGTTTCGAACTGCTGGATCTGCACAGCCATACCAACAGCATATGGGGGGTTATTAATGACTGCTATCCCCCTAGGGGTCAATGAGACCTGGGAAAATCTGTTTTTTGACACAGTAGCTATTAAAGCATATGATAAGGTAGCACTGTATTTGCCTGTGACAGAAAAGGGAATTGTATGTTTTTATAAGAATGATACCATACAAGTGGGTTGGAGCAAGTGTAATGTGACCATACAATATAAATGTTATACAAAAGCAAACGATTTAGGTGGATCTTGTAGTACAGATTATAACTCATTTCTTAAATCTATGCATAAGACTCTTGATCAGGTACAACGTAATCCTGTACTTTTTAAACAGCTATCTGTAATAGATAGGAAAATGTTTCATGCAGGGCAGTCATTTCGTAACAAAGTAACCACTAAAGTAGAGGACTGTTATTTTGTGTGTGGTAAAAAAGCATATAAATGGTTACCTGAGAATTGGTCCGGCAGTTGTTTTTTGGGATACCTAGTCTCGGCCATATGACACACTGCAGTCTTACCTCAGGGAAATATTCGAAATACCCGAGATGCAACCAAAACGACTGTTAAAAAACCTGAGAATCCAGTGGGACAGATCGAGGTGGGCTGGAAAGACCATCATAGTGTGGGTACCAAACTTATGCACATGGACTTGAGTGATGCTGTCATATCGTGGGCAGGCATACTACCAGCATATGGCACAGTTAAATCGATTTGGGAGCTGTGAAAACTGTCTAAACTTCTCAAAGTGATGAGTAATGCAACTTTTTCCACTCTTGAACTGATAACTGTTGAACTGAATGCAATGAGAACTGTAGTGCTCCAGAACTGAATGGCTCTTGACGTCACCCTAGCGGCGAGGGGTGGGACGTGCACTTTAATCAAAGAAGAATGCTGTGCATTTATTCCAGATCATCGGCATGAGATTAATGACCATCTTGAGGTAATTCAGCAAGTGTCGGCCATGACCAAACCAGGCCCAAACCCTCTGACGGACTTTTTCCAGAATTTGTTTGGGGGATGGGGTTCCATCCTAATGAACATTTTGATTGCCATTGGGGTGGGATTACTCCTAATAGGAGTTTGTGTTTGTTGTGGAATCCCCTGCATGAAGAAATTAATCAAAGAATTCATAGACATATCAGTTTCTGAGACTATGTACCAGAGTACTGAATTTGAAGAGCTGCTAGAATGTGAAACACTTTCACAAAGTTTAAACTGAATGACTTTCTTAACTGCAAATCCTGATTGGAAGAGGTTAGGAAAAGAAGTAAACTGTTTATTCTTTTTGAAAATAGAATTAAAAAGTATTAACAGGGGGGAAATGTCAGAAAAATATGTATTAATGTGTGTATGCTTAATGCTAATTAGTAGTTAACACGGTTTTCATTCTATTTTATATGCACTTTTTTATATATAAATTGAGTTTTATATGAGAACTGAAAAAGATGCTTTTTGAAACTGCAGTGTGCTTTCTGAAACTTGCAAGATGCCCTCTGACCTAGTAATTGCTAGCACAGCAATATTCATGTCTATGCCTTTTGGAAATGTACTTGAGAAGCAGGTGCTTATCTGCTAGGTCAGGAACGAATGAATGAACAATGCTATATTCTGTAAATGTAATGATTTTAGACAATCAGCTCTGTTCGAAGTATGAGAACATGTACGGCTGCAGAAGCTTAGAGATAAAGTAGACAAATGATTACTAGAGAAATGAACTGCTAGCTTTGTGCTTGAATTAGCCATAGTACCTTGAATGGTAACATAACATGTATCTAACCAGTGGTAACCAAGGCCACGTTGTTTTCCTTAGGAAGTTTCTCACAAAAATTGATAAATCAGCAGAAATTCATGAGAATGGTGGTCAACAAGTGATGATGAAAAGACTTGTAACTTGCTACATCAGCTTGGTAGGCAATGTCTTATTAGAAAGTGTATACAAATGAAAGCATTTCCTGTTTCTTGTTAGACAAACTCTGTAATAGCACGCTTTTGTCTCCTTGCTGCAAGATTAAAGTGCCTTAACCTGAACCTACCGTGTTTTGATCATTTTTAAAGTATATTTTTCCTTTGACACAAGGCAATGTTGGAATAATGTTGGAATAATGCAGAAGACTAAAAAATGACCATCCGTAAACAGCATGCAATGATGATGGAATCCCAACCCAGTTCTGTTGTATAGACAATGTACACATCAATGACAATCTGTTGCATTCACATATTATGCTGGCCCTTGTTCCAAACATGCATTGCAAGTAATTACTATAATCTTGCGATTGATACAACTTAGACTTCAGCAGATTGAGCTCATGTTTGCCTAACAGGTATTCTGTACACCAGCAGATTAGCAAGTAATGTCACAGAGGAACGTATTACGAGGTTATATGAAAATATATACTTCAAGGGAATATCTGACTCCTGAAAATGAACATTGGTAGACAGCATACAACAGCTGGATATCCAAACCCTCCTCATACTCTATGGACAATGTACACATCAGTGCCAAACTGTTGCATACACATACCAAACTGTCTCATAATGTTTGTTATGTTTAGGCGTTATTTCATACATGCATTGCAAGTGAGTAGCACTTGATGTGGATTGTTTACTACACTGCTACAAAGTATACTTCCAAGTATTTGGATCCCTGCCTCCCTAACAGATACTCTGTAGACCACATCATTAATCACTTGTAGCTGAAGAAGAACTTATAGTGAAGGGATCAACACACACACACATGCACACACACACACACACACACACACACACACACACACACACACACACACACACACACACACACACACACAGACACATTTCAAGGGAATGTTTGAACAGTGATGAAGAATGTAAGATGACAATTGTTAACAACATACAGCTATCAGGGTATCAAAATCCTTAAGCTATTGTACTGACAGTGTACAAACTCCTTAATGAGTAGAAAGAGTGATGGAAGTTGTTATGGAGGAACTATCCAATTCATCTTATTCCAGTAGTACTTTTTGATTGTTTGATGGATGCCAAGAACTTAGTGTCTTCAAAGGAGTTTTGTCACTTTTGCCATAGGAAGAGAGTTGCCACTTTCCTGTGGGTACATATAATGCATAGCCTGGCTCTGTGACAACCATTAGGTAGTATAGAGTATGAGGATTAAAAGGCTAACAGTATTCTGAGTTGTTTTGTAAATCATTTGAATATATGTGTATGTTGTCTTTATATATGTTTTGAAAAGATTATAGACTGGAAATGAGATGAACAATATGAAAAGGGAGACCACTCATTATTATAGTTTGTGAGCTTATAAAGAATGAGCTTGATGACTCCATACTTCATTTTGTTAGGCAGTGCCAAATGCTATGATAGAATGCAGGTAATAATGGTAGAGATATTACATTCCAGGGGTAATGAACACGTGATAGTAAGACAAGATGATTACACTTACATAGATTTGAAAAATGTTTGTGTCTGTCATGTTCTACAAAACAGAACATTAGATGGGTGTTACACAGAATCATATCTAAGGAAGGTATCTGTAAAGCACTTCAGGGTAAGAGAATATAAGTTAGGAAGAAAATTGACATATATCATATATCTTTGATTGTCCATGATTTTTGATATCCAGATATTTTGTCATCCACAATCAGGTGAAAAGGTGATTGACAGATATTCTTATGAAGTTCAGGTAACCCAAAAATAGTTGGTGTGATTGGTTTGCAGACATTCAGATAGTTCTAATCTCTATTGTTACCTGAACTACAGTGGCAATTAAAACTTAATTCTGTAAACTGGCCTGGGTTAAATGAGCAAATGTCTATCTCTTGCCTTTTATAACTCAAGGCATTGGATAGAGAAAAACGTAGAAATCCAATCATGAATGATTACTAGGCATCGTCTCACTTGCTATCTGCTCTAAGCTTTCCTATGTAATTGATCAATTTGGAAATTCAGGCTTCCAGTTACTAACAATCAAGAAGAACAATGCTACTTGGTGCTTTTTCTATCCTTTTTTATACAGTTGGTTGATTTTTAACCTATGAAGATCAGGCATTTTCTTTGAAGTCTGGCTTGAACTCAGCGACCATGTTGATCATGTGACTATGTTTTACCTAATGATTGGGCTATAAAAAACGGAACAAATTCTCAATGTATTATCTGAAATTGTTTTCAAAGGAAGATGATAGTGCTTATTATCATTTTACCTTTTAGATTTTGGATTTTGGTGGGTTTATTATTTGAATTTCATTGTCACTGAGGATTTAATTAATTAATAAAGTGAGTTTTTAACATTGGCAAATTTCTCTGGCTGTTCCTGTGGATACTGTTCATTCTTCAACTGTTTGTGTTGGAACTTTGTATTGCTTTGTTGGGATTTAGTATGGCTTCAGGAACTCAAACTGGGAATGTTACTAAAATAACAGGACATGATAGAGATTTTACCGAGCTGAGTCAAAACATGAGCAATCTCACACTTTTAATACAACAACTAACTCAGCGTTTGGACAATACAACATTTACTCAATCATACTCACAAACAATCCTTTCACAGAATGGATTGGAGCCCTCTCTGAACTTAAATCATGCTTTAGCCAGACTTTACTTGTCTAGTCATTTAAACCACGTAGCATCTACTTCCATGAATGGATGGAAAAGCAGACATGTAAGTAATGTTAATTTTCCTAATCATGTGAGTTTTACAAAGAGGTTCCCTATGTTGGGAGAATGATTAAAGAATAATATATGCTTAAATGAGCTATCTATTTTCTGTGACTCTAGCCTTGTGGAAAAACTTTCTGCATTTGACTGGAACCTATTAATAATAAAAAAGTTAAAAATAGGCAATGCCTATTTTATTGAATGCCTCAAAGAAAGCTTAGTTCCCAAGAGTCGAAGGATGTGGCCATTTCCTACAGGGTTGGTTCCCAACTCAAAATTGCATTCTGATTTGAATTCCAGGTTTAACAGACATGGATATGAATACATGGATCTTCTGGTCAAGCACAATCACAAACAAATAGAGAAACGCACAGCAGAGACATCAAGACTAGATACTGGTATAATACAGGATACACAATATGAATCTTTCATCCTTGAGTATATCCATATTTTTAGAAGTATAGATGAACAAATGGAAATTATTAGAAATCATAAGATAAAAAAAACTTGCTCATGATAGGATGGACTATGCTAATCATCAAGCCTATCCTTCATCATCTCTTTCACAGGATTGTGGATTTGCATCATTCTACAAATGAGGAAGAAGTTGGACAAATGAATGAAAAGTATCATACCAGGGTTTTAGAGGATGAAGAACCTCCTACCCTCAGGAATCAGAGAAGTTAATAAGCCACCAACAGAATTTGTCCAACCAATGGCAGATCCCCTTGGATGGGTGGAATGGAAACTTAGAGAGGACGGAACAGGGGGAAATTGATCCACTCACACTTGATTCAAGTGACTCAATTGACAAATGCAGGCAATTTGAATTATCCCCACATACAATAATGTAAAACACTGAAGGGGATTTTAGTTGTCTATAACTTCTCTACCTGCAATATTGACATAAACTTTTGTGATCTTTTCTCAGAATGTCTAACTTTCATCCCTAAATGAGTTGATTTGGCTTCAGCTCTCATGGATCTGAAATTATACACAAGAAAGCTGAATTTCAACTACTTGTTCTATAATGTTGACACAGTTATGACCCCCCCCCCCCATACACATATATCTGGCAAATCTAATCCCCAGTTCTTAATACAATTCAATGTTTTGAAAGGATCTGTGAACTGGATATCAGGAATATGATTAAGAACTGCAAAGTGAAAAATAATGGGGACAATTTATCAATATATGAAAAAGTGAAGTTACAGGAGTTACAATATAATGAGAATATTAGAACCATGAAGCCCAATGAGGAGGGTAGGGTCACAGTTATGAGTAAAAGTGACTACATTAAAAAATATGGAAGAGGATGTTGAGGGCAACTCTTATGAAAAGGTTTCATTGAATGAGCATAATAGAGCATATAATACTATCCGTACTAACCTGAATGATCTTTTGATTGATGGACAGGAACAATAGATGATTACAGCTATATTATGTCAGCAAACCAATTATTCCAACTATTTTTGGATTACCTAAACTTTATAAGAATATCTGTCAACCACCTTTTTGCCTGATTGTGGATGCCCGAGGCTCCATCTCTCATTCCATCGCAAAATATCTGCATATTAGATTTAAAAAAATGTATTCAATCAGAACCCCATATTTGTCATGACTCATGGAAATTCCTATGGAAAATATGTGAAATTCTGCTTAATGAGTTATAGACCTTCAAAACTATTGATGTTAAAGATTTGTATTCTTCCATTCCACATGAACAGGGTATTGAATGGTTTTGTCAATATTTATTGGATAAAGGAGTTGAACAGAATTAAATTAATTTGTATGAACATTTACTTGAATTAGTGTTAAAAATAACTTTATTACCTTTGGGAAATATATTTTCTTACAAGTAAAAGGAGTGGCCATGGGCTCATCATGAGGGTGACTGTGAATGCAGCGATGATACAATGTTAGAAAAAAAATCTTGTTAGATTCTATATTCTATTGTATGTGAAATGCAAGTTCTATGCTAGATATCTGAATGGCATCTTTGTTCTATGGGAATGTGACAAACATTTGATCAGCCAATTTTTAGTATATTTAAATAACACAGTGACTTTTCTGCAATTCACTTTGCAAGTCCATGATACTAGCATTTCATATTTGGATGATTTGCCTGTGAAAAAATTTCATGAAGATACGTTTTATTTCTAAGATCCATTGTAAGGTAACCAATTAAACAGTTTTCTCCATCATTATAGTGCCCACCCACAAACCCAGGAAAAAGCAGTTGTAAAAGGACAATTTGTCCGAGCCACCTGGATGGTCACCAATGAGTAAGACTTTTGGGATGAATATTTGCTTTCGGGAAGTATGTTTTAAAATGGGGATATCTGTTTCCATTTGTAAATCAAATTGTGATGTAAGTCTTAAATAAACATGAGTCAAAATATTTTGTCCCTATTTTGAATACTCAGAATTAAATGGCTTTGGAAGTATCACCTGTGAATGCATCAATTACAGGGAACTATTCAACAGTGAACAAAGGCCATTTAAGATCGTTCATAACAACCTTTTCTAATGACAGCTACCTAGTTCTGGACATTCTGAAAAATAATTGTCTATATTAGCTAATGATAGTAATAGCCATAAATATGTTGGTCTAACACCTAAGATTGTTTTCAGAAAAGGGAGAAACTTGAAATACTTGTTTGAGAGAAAATTAAAGAATGTTAATTTCAGTCACAGTATGAACAAAGTCGGGAGTTGTCTATACTGTAAATGTATCCAGGAAGGGAATAAATTCAAAGTAAATCATACATTTTGAGATTGAAAGGCTGTTTTGTCTGTAATTCCAATAGGATAGTATATTGTGCAATTTGTTTTGCTTGTCCTTGCTTTTATATAAGAAAAATGGAGACAAGACTCCATGACAGGATTTATGAGCACGTATATGATATAAGAACAAAGAGACCTAATAGTGCCCTATCTAAACATATTACGGAACATTATGGACATACATTCAATTTCTTTCTAGTTGATCAAATTGAAATAGATGGAATAAATGGTCCCTGGGCATTATATTTAGAAAAAACAAAATTACAGTGGCAATTACAATTTAATGCTGGGAACTGGCCCAGGTTGAACGAGCAAATTTCTATCTCTTGCCTTTGAAACTCAAGGCATTGGATAGATTAAAATACAGACATTCAATCACAAATGATTAATAAGCATCATCTCATTTGCTATCTGCTCTAAGCTTCCTTATGTAATTGGTCGACTTGGAAATGTTCTAATCACGAACAATCAAAGAGAGCAATGCTACTTGGTGCTTTTTCTATCCTTTACACAATTGGTAGATTTTGAACATAAGAGGATCAGGCATTTGTTCTGAAGTTTGGCTTGGACTCAGGAGGGCATGCTGATCATATGACTATGTTTTACCAACACGCAAATTCACCCCTGGGATCTCTCCTGTGTCCCTGCTAGACAGAGGCACAGTAAACTAATCTTAAAAGGGTACCTTCTGTGACCTACTTTACAGAGGCACAGTAGGCTAATCTAATAGGGAGGTGGAAGCCAAATACACTCTGGCTAGGCTTATAAATGCTCTAGGGCAGATAGCCTAGTATCTACCTATGAACCTATGAATGATTGGGCTATAAAAAAGGGAATGAATTCTCACTATATTATCTGAAGAAGTTTTCAATGGAAAACAAAAGCGCTTATTGTGGTTTTACTTTTAGATTTCGGATTTTGCTGGTTTTATTATTTGGATTTTGTTGTCACTGAGGATTTTATTCATTAATACAATGAGTTTTTATTATTGCTGAATTTCTCTGACTTAATATTGCAAAACAACATGCCACCCTCATGGGTTTAGAACCCTATATCCTGTCCACTGTGAATGGATTTGTCAAATAACCAGGGCATACAGCTACAAAGGCCTTGACAAAGTAATAATAATTTCACCATATTTCAGTATTTGTTGGTGATATGCACATGTGGTCAACTCATTTGCATGACTGATGGCAATATCTTAGCACATTCAAATGATTTTTCTCCCTTTTTGCCACAGGACGTGAGCTATCATGTCCCTGTGGTTATAGATAACCAGCAAAGTTCCTATTTGCCAACCATTGTGCAACATATAGCAGCAGAAAGATGATTTTTCATTTTTATATTTCCTTTTTGGGAAAGTTTGTGGTGTGCTTATCTATTTTTGAACAGATTAAATGTTGGAATTAGGAGTATAGGACATAGACTAAAAATGGAAAGCAAGTAGAGGGCAGAACACAAGCAGCAAATAAGGAATGAACAGGATGAAGAAGGAATGAAGGGATAGGAGCATACCTCTCAACTTCTTATCTAAAAATTAGGGTGGATTAACAAAAATAGTATTAAATATGTAGTAAATCACATCCTCAATGATTGTCAGACAAGTGCAAATTTTATACTATAGCCAATCATATGTTTACATTAATTTAAATGTCTGATAAGTGAAGTTGAGTGATATGGGTAAAAATATTTTTTATAGAAAAATGAAAGTTGGGGAAGGAAGTCAGGGGAGTAAGAGGTGGATAATAAGTTGAAGGAAGGTCACAAGGGAAGACAGACATGACTGACAAGATGTGGGGTAACACATTGATGGAGGTAAAGCACAATGGTGAAGGATACATAGGGAAAACACGGGTGAGACAATGGTAAAGGAAGGATTTCATAACATACAACTGTGGTCATAGACACAAAAGGAAGGGAAAAACATGGAGAAAGGAGAGGATGTTCAGAGTTGTAGTCTCTGTCAGCTTGGACACAGTGGGAAATTACTCCTCAGTCTTGGTGCTATCATCACTATCACCACTGGAGCCTGCCTCAGAATATGGAGGCAGTGATGGGCAGAGACACATCTCAATGACTCACTGGAGCATGGTTTGCATATGCCAATGCTGGCATTTAACCTCCTGTACAGTATCTCTCCCACAAGTCCTGCCAACTCCTAATGGGTGAAAAAATTATCACCTCTACTTGCACTGCTACTGGCTGGTAGCAGTGCACTAACTTTCAATGCAGAGCTACCTGACTCATGGTGCAGGTATGGCCGGAGGTGTGGAGGCAACTCTGGCAGGCTGGGACTCAAATACGTCCTGTGCCTCTGGTAGTGGTGGTGGAACTCCTGATACCTGTAAGAGGACAACAGACCATGCCAGAGTGGTCAGTCTCAGTCTCTTTGCTACTGCATAATATAGTAACAGAAATGGGAAAAACAGGGACAACGGGGGAGGGCACAGAAAATAATTAAGTGCATTCTTAACCATTTGTTTATAACTATAAAATACATTGAAAAAATGTGTTTTATATATGTATTATTAATAGGACCAGCACAGTTACTTTAACATGTCAACCATTTTATTTAACATTTGTATAAGTTTAACTACTGGGCCACGATAACTGTACATTTGGTTTGGTTGTTTGGAGGTACTGAACCAACAGACATCCTAACAAAGTCAGTGTACATAGACTTACCACAAGCCACTTCTCCAGCAATACAGCAGCGGTGGGGTGTCATGTGCAGTAAAACATCTAACTTCACAAGGTCATGCTAATTCTAGTAAGGAACTATGAAATGTTGTCTGGCTCTGTAAATGCAATTTAACATTTTTATTGATAATTGTCACTATGTAAACAGACATATCTTTCACAATAAAATGTATGCATACACCAGCACTCTGAGGTGCTCCATGATGTTTCTGCATTTTGATAGGGGAGAGTTGTTACTATGTTCACTTTGGTTATTAGGGTTTTTAATTGGTACCATTGGCCAGGATTCCAAGGCATATCCAGCATCACTCACAAGATGGCCTTATGGGAAGTCATACCTCACAAACCATTGGTAGAGAGATCACACATGTACCATATGTGGGTGTTGTGAAAACTGTCTGGGTGGTCTACACCCACACACACACACACACACACACACACACACACACACACACACACACACACACACAGACACACACACACACACACACACACACACACACACACACACACACACACACACACACACACACACACACACACACAGACACACACACACACACACACACACACACACACACACACACACACACACACACACACACTGTCAGTATCTTGGGCATTACAGACCACTTAATAGTTGATGGAGTACTTCACATATCTCCTTCAAGTTCACCAGATGATGACTTTATTTCAATGTGGGTATAGTCTATTGCCCTCAATACCTCAGGGAAGAAGACAATAGCATAGAGGACCTCCATGGAGATTGTTCTATCCTCTGGGGTATGTGGTGACCACATATGTTCCTCCACATGTTGAAGCATGGCATTGAAGAAATGGGGGAGTATTCTCAAGGCAGTTGCCAGAGATACCTACAATGTGTCCACAGGGAGCTGCTGAGAAGTCCCTGTAGCTAATATATGTAAAGCCACATTTACCTTTGTATCAACTGGATGGGTACTCCATGATTCCCAAAGGGCTGCTGACTAGACTGACTCATCCACAATTTTTTAGGCAATACCAAACTGACAATTCTTCTGACATAGCAAATAAAAACCAAGAAAACCTAAACGTTTTACTTCTGAGTGCCAGGAGTCTGAGCAAGAAACTGCATTCCCTATAAGTTCTCCTCACCCTAGAGAATGCTATCATTTGTGCAGTTAATGAGACATCATTTAAAGCCAGAGAGATCATCCCAGCAATGCAAGGAAATAATGCTTTCCACTCATTAAGCCAGCTTCTACGCAGGCAGGGACTAAAGGTGGAGGTGTATTGATTTACATCAAAAATAAATAAGCCTCAAGGCTGATCAAAAAAGGTGCTGTATTTGAGCTTCTCCTTGTTCAAATCATCACAGGTAAAATCCCACACCACTTCCTTGGAAGCTACAGGTCCTCCACCATGACTCAGAAAACTCATAATACATATTTAAGCTTACTAGAAGTACTCACCATCCATCCTAATACCATAATAAATGGTGACCTTTGTTACCCCACTATTAAATGGAAGCCATATTTATGACACAAAACATGTAGAGATTCCTGGATTTTGTAAATACAAACTCCATGGACCAAATTGTCAATATGCTGATCAAGAGAGCAAAGATAGCGAATCTGGTCATCACTAATATGGGTGAGCACTGCACCCCCCCCCCCACTGTGTAATGTCCCCTCTGGTCAGATGAGATCATAATGGTCTCCTTTAAAGTAAAAATAAAGCTCAGAACCCCCAGCTAACCCTATAATTTCAAGAACTACTCTAAGGCTATGATAACATCCATTGTAGGGATCATAATTGACTTCTAGAATGGATCACCAATATTTGCAGACAATCACCAGATCCCTATAGTAAGTAAAATATTCCATACCCTAACACCTTCATCCTTTACTTTGTGGGTATGAAACATGGACTGTACATGTTTTGTACTTTCACACTATAACTGTTACATTCATTCTTAGGCATTGCCGTACAATAGGTTATCAAGTGTACATCAAAGACAGTTATACTGCTATGATTGATTTTGTACTATAAGAATTGTGTTTGTGTTACCATCGATGACTTAGATGTAGTGTACAACATATTTCAGTAAAATAAGTTAGCAATTTCATGTCTATGTGTTCTGCAGTTGACCATAGTTGAGCAACTGCATATTTTTAAGTGATTATTGGGTTACTGCATAATAATCCTCCACTTACTACATATAATTGTATATGGGTGTTACTGCTTTAATATATTGGATGTGTACATACAGCACTCTTCTAGGGCTTTAAAATTATATTAAGTGGAGCAGTTCAACAGGTAAAGAGCAACAGTAGTACTGGGGCATGCTTTTTGACTGTGGGTTCAATACCCACATATACATTTTGCATCCTGTTGCAAGTGACCCACCTTTTTATACGTGAGCTGCTATAAAGTCTTTTGGATGTACATATTGACCATTTTGTTAATATGTGTACATGTACTAGTTTCAGTGTGCATAAACACCTATATCAAGCAGGACAGAAATGCCTTTGCATTTCTTCATTGTCTGCAAGAATCTGATGTTAAACCATGTTGTTTATTGCTATTTGATGAACATTGTCGATTTTCTCATTCATATGTGCTTCGCACAGAATTAGCAGTGTATGTGTGTTTTCATATGTCTGATATTGGTTATGTACATACATAGGTTCATAGGATGAAACTAGGCTATTGGCCCAGAGACCATTATAAGCCTTGCCAAGAATTTCTCCCATGTTACCACATAGTCAGCACCTGTTTCCCCTGTCCAGCAGGGGCACAGGTAGGATCCCAGGGATATATTTTCTGTTTCCCATCCAGTTGTCCAGGTTCCTCTTAAAGAGGGCTAGAGAGCTACTCTGCTTAACATGGACAGGGAGTCTATTCCACAGACAGGGGAGTCACTGGGACACAAATCTATCCTGTCAACAAGTTCTATTAATGTCACAGACCAGGCTTAGGCATTGCGTGTGGGTTGCCCAAGTCGATTTTGACTTATGAATATGCAGCAACTCCATCAAGGCTGGGTCAGAGATGGCCTTGTATGCCAGAGACAGGTCACCTCTGAGCAGTCTGTATGAGACTGAGTAGAGAGACAGGGCTTTTAGTTTATCTGTATAGGACAGGTGTTTAAGACCCTGGATTTTCCTTGGCAGAAACCTCTGTGGTCTCTCCAGCTGCTGCATGTGCTTGGCAAGGTACATGTCAAATGGAGCATTGTACTTGATAATGGGTCTGATAAGGGATGAGTACAGGGATGTTATGACCTCCTTTTTGCTGGTTGAAATACCATTACTTATGAGGTGGGCCATGTAGAAAGCCTTCTGTACAATGGAGGCAATGTGGTGGTCAAAAGTCAGGTTGCTAATAACTTGGGTGCCCAAGTCCCTCACAACTGCTTGCGTGCTTAGTACATTGTTATCAATGTAATAATTAATGGGGATGCCCAGTTTCCCCAAAAGGGATAATGATGCATTTCATGGCATTCAGTTTGAGGCCATGCTCCTGGCACTAGTCATTAGTTTGGGTAAGGTCCTCTTGGAGGATGTCCACATCACTAGAAGAATTTAAGACAGTACCCAGCTTGCAGTCATCTGCAAACTTGGTCAGCTGCAGACCACTGGTTTTGGCTTGCACCTCAGAAAATTATATCCCAAACAGTAGAGGCCCCAAGACCACTTGTTATGGGTCTACTACTAGAGGTGGCTTCCACTATTTTGAGAGTTTATTTATTATGTCCGAGTGGGCAATGGTCTCAAAGGCTTTGGCTAGGTCAAGGTAGGTGGTGTGCAATGTCTTCCACTCATCCATGGCTTTGGTGACTGTTTCGAAGAAGTTGACCAAGTTTAATAGGCATAATCTCCCTTTGACAAAAACAAACTCAGTGGGGTCAAACATTTGGAGGTTGCCAATATCCTTGTTTAAAAGGTCCATGATAATACGTTCCATGGCCTTGCAGATCAGGCTAGTTAGGCTGATGGGCCTATAATTGCCTGGGTCAATGGACGTGCCACCTTAGTGTAGAGGGATAACAGTGGATATCCTCCATTCAGCTGGGATGAAAGCAATGCTCAGGGCTTTGATTTGAATAGGCTGCCCAATAGAGCTGAGACCTCATGCCTGAGTTCATGTAAGATGCATCTGGGATGTTGTCAGGTCCCATAGAAACTGTATTTTTTGCCTTTGAGAGGGTACAAAGACCTGCTCCTTGGTGCTGAGGGGAGGGGGGCAGATGCTGGGGATGTCCTGGTTTACTGATGGGAGACAGTGGGTGAAGTTTTCACAGAATCTGTCTGCCAGCAAGTTGATTATATCTATGGTGTTTGTGTATGTGGTGTTCTTGACCACCAGTTCAGAGCAGATTTGGGTGTTAACGTTGAGATTGAGGACATATGTAAAGAGGGTCTTGTGATTGTCCTTAGTGGGTGTGGCCAATTTGGACTTGAAGTTAGCCTTAGAGGATTTCACCAGTGACCTTATTTGCTTGTTCAGACAAAGGAGAGATTGCTTCCAACATGGCACCTGCTCCATCTTGGCCTGGACAGCAATATTTTTCCTTTTATTATAGAGTTTGTTTATTGCTGCTGTCCACCAGACAGGTTTACTCTTCCTTGAGGAAGATGATTTGGTCTTGTCAGGTATTGCTGAGTCCATACAGTTATGTAGGTGCTCATATATTTTTTTTGGAGTAGGCTTGGACATTAGTGCTAGTTTCAGTTGAAGTGATGATCACTCTGAAGCTGCTTATAACTGCTCTCAGGAGATTGTAGTCAGTTTGGAAAAGTTTTTTGTTTGATACTGACAAGGGGAGGGTCAGGGGACATGGTGACTTTGAAAGTGATCACTTTATGGTCGGATCTTACCAAGGAAAATGACACTATAGGGGTGCTACAGTGGCTACTCATTTTACTTAGTACCAGGTCCAGGATATTTTCACCTCTTGTAGGGGTGTCGACCAGCTGATCCAATGGATTGGCATTGATGAAGTCAAGGAATCTCTAGGCATTCATGTTTGAGCTAAAATAAGTCTTCCACTCTATGGTTGCATAGTTAAAGTCACCCAAGATCAGGGTAGAGGGCTAAATCTTGATGGATTCAAGAAAGTCCAGATAGGTGGAGTGGGCATCCTGAGTCATATGTATACATAACAGATGTATGTGCACATCTGCTTTATTTATGTACATATGTATGTTCACACAGGGAAATGTATCTGAGAAAATAGGTAACGTGCTTTGTTAAAAAAGTACAATTGTCTTACAGTACATGGTGATAGGAATTAAAGTTAATATAGGACAGTAACAAACTTAGCTCTACAGGTCAAGCAATTCAGCTGTACTGTGGATTGTTTTGTGTATGTGGTTTCAGTACTGCCATCTGTACTCTTAGTTATTGTATAAGTATCTTCATTTTAATATCTTGCATATTTCTTGCATATGGCTTCATTATTTGCAAAAGTGTCATTTAATTATCAACTGTACAACTGTAATTTCTTCTGTACTGAAGGACCTAATCCTCATAGGCCATTAATGACTATGCATATTGCCATCCTCAAGGTTCTGCTAGTAACACTGGTCATCTGGTGTTAAGACACTGTAAAAGAAATTATTGTTGTTTATATGTCTTTATCAAAATTAACGCATTATCTGTGATTACATAGTTATAACCCCCTGCTAACTATATATACCACCTCTGAGATTACAGTGGGGAAAGGGCAAACTCTCAATCCACACAATTTGTGATCTTGTACAAAAAACAAGGTGGCACATTCAATCAGCTGATTTTTTCAGCGGTGCCAGCTTTTCTTCTGTGTGAAGTTTGCACAATTCAATCACCTCAATGACACCCATATGTATGTATATATGGATCTACTTCAGAAGTTCAACAGACCATTTGATCGACATTTATTTGGTCGACAGCTCATTTGGTCAACAACCAGTATTCAAGGCACTTAACAGGGATTTGCCCCCCTCCCCGACGTTGTGTGACCGTGGAGTTGGTATATATAGTTAGGAGGAGGTGTGGGGAGCACAGCCCCCCACATACTTTTGTTTAAAAACATGAAAATACAACAAAAACTACACATTTTAAATGAAAATAGGTGGGAGGCTTTGCCCCCCACACCCCCCAATGGGGGGGGCTGTGCACCCCCACAACTATATATACCAACTCCAGGGTTGCACATCATTGGGGAGGGGGGCAAATCCCTGTTAAGTGCCTTGAATACTGGTTGTCGATCAAATGAGCTGTCGACCAAATATATATATATATATATATATATATATATATATATATATATATATATATATATATATATATATGTATGTGTGTGTGTGTGTGTGTGTAACAACAGATACATAACGAAAACACATTATATCACACACACACATACGCACACACACGCACACACACACACACACATACAGACTATGAAGATATTTCTGTTCTGTAATACACTCATTATTGCACACTGTTTGACTGACAGACCAAGTATGTTTGATTTTGCCATTGATTAATCCTATTTATGTCTGATTATTCTGGATTATTCTGGATCAGTAATCATTTGCAAAGCTTCAAAACTATTTCCCATAATGCAACAAAACTGCTCTTTTAACAGGGCTGTTATTTTAATGTGTAGCACACATGTTGAGCTCATGCAGAGGTTTGTCTTTGCAGGTTATAGTTTGATAGAATGTTTAATACTGTCCATTCTATTTTCAGTTTTGCTTTGCTGATACTACTTAAATAATGGTTAGTTGCTGTGTACTACTCTAAAATGATATAATGTGCTTTCGCTGTGTATCTGTTGTTGTATGCTTGTTCTTGATTAGTACCTAGTGCTGGTGTTGTCACTGGTTTATCAGTACCAACAGTATTACCTTGACTATATATATATATATATATATATATATATATATATATATATATGTATACACACACATACATACATACACAAGCATGCATTCATATGATTAATTGTGTGCTGTTACCTTCATGGTGTTTGTCTCACCTATTCATATGTTGGATGGTTGTTTGCAATCTCAAGCTGTTAGAGTAAGTGACAGAAGCATGTCACTGTAATATGGTCTGTGTATGTTTTTTTTGCCAATATTGCACACAGCCTTTTATGTTATTTTGGTTGTTCACTTTCACATTTATAATCACATATATGTATTTATCGTTCGCATGTAAAAAAGTGTTATGATGGTTCTCTGCAATGTAGTATGCTGTATGCAGTAGTACATAAAAATAAGCTGCTGTGTGCTGCCAGAAAGTGATGTGTAGTGACACATGCATATGTTAATTTGGACATAATCTGTAGATATACCTTTTGTCCAATATGTAATAATATGCTATGCAGCCATTGTTCTTCAAATACATAGTGTATTGTTCTTGCGACCAACATAGAATTTTCAAAGCGATACATTTTAATGTCAATGGAAATGTTAAATATCTGTGGGATTTACGTTTTCTACAATGCGGATGTGTAGTTATTTGCATACATGTCATTCTGGAAACATGCATATTACACATATACGATTGTCTACATTACCACACAGTCACATAGATAGTTATTTATGGTGGATACAGGTCACTGTTACATTATCCTATTCTATGTTATTGTTTCACTGACACCACAATATAGATGGGACATTGTATCATTCAAGTGACAGTATATTATTTCAGTAATGCAAGCTTACTTGATGGGTATTCCAGGATTTGGCAATGATGTGTTCATAATGCATTATGGCAATGGTTCTGCTTCCTGGGCAGTTGGTCTGTGTAGTATGTACAAAACTGTTGTATATCTTTACTGTGTTCCATACCTGTGGAATTCACTTATTATTCATGCAGTTCTAAAGAATGTTACAGACTGTGGTTTCAAACGTGTTCTCAGTCACTCTGTAGGCATATGTTTTTTTTCAGTCCATGTAGGCTTGGCTCAGGCATTAGCCTATGCAAACATCATTGTTTAATTAATATATGTTAAACAACATATAAAAGTCTCAAACATATTTTGTGTGTTAGCTATCCATATGACATCAGATAATTATGTACATGTATACATAGAACACATATCCACATCACTGTATGTGTACATTACAAATGGGACAACAGTGATTATATGACAGATGCATATGTGGGAGACATGTAATTGACAAGGGTTAGCTGTCATTATGTTGTAATGTTAGCCTATATTGGCTTATGCTGTGATGCTCCTGCACTGGCCCAGTAATCAAGGAGCATCAATCCTCACCACTGTCACCAGTGAGGGATGTACACATTGGGAGGATGGCAAGTACACACACAGTAAAGTACTATTTCTCTTAAGAGCACACACAGATCACAGTCAGTCTGGGGCTGGTTTCTACTTCTCTCTCCAGATTCCCAATAAGACTCCCTACTGGCACAGCTATAGGGTTAAGACTTTAGCTGAGTAGTCAAGCCATAACCTCCAGCACCCTCTCTGTCCAACCAGTGCTTTGTGTCCCTGCCCAAGTAGCTTATACACACACTTTGAGATTTGATTTATGTACAAACACACAAACACACACTCTGGTGGGAAAGACTGGCACAGTTTTACTAGCTGTGCCCCCTTCTGCCCAGACTAAAAGGTAGTTATCACTGCCACCAACCAGCTCTTTATCAGCTACTATAAGGCCCTTCCCAAGGGGTGACCAATCCTACTGTGTGATGTTACAATTATCCAAATGGTAAGTGTGACCAAGGCCAAGGCTGTTTAGGAGTGACCTCTACAGTGTCACCAAATACATATGCAAGTACTCTAAGAGCCTGAATACCTCTAAACAAACTGGCCACAATTAAAATGTTTAAATATGTTTAATAACAAGTAATAAAAGAACAAAAGCATACTCAATAACTCAACACAGTGACTACAGAGTTCAGAATCACAGGAAATATTTTAAACCAACATTGCAGGACAGTCTCAAATAAATACAGAAAACATCTAAACTAACCTTACTATATTATTATATATCTCTACAACAATTATTTTCCCTAGTTACTTACTATTAGGAAGGCAGAAGTGCTAAAGATGAGTGGATGTTTCTAGATCCCAAACAAGACACAAAATGCACAGTCTCTGAGAGAGTTCCCAAATTAATAGGTTCATAGGTTCATAGATTAGTACTAAGCTAACTGCCCTTGCGAGCCATTTTAAGCCTAGCCAATTATCCCTTGTGAGACTCAAACCCTGCACCTTGTGTTTGTAAGGCAAACACTTTAACCATTAGGCCACCTTCCCAACCCCATTATCAAAACATTACTGCTGGGTCAGCTGGATGACATCACTATTTGTCACCTGCCTTCAGTTCCCAGGATAACAGATGCAAACAGAATTTTTAGCATCTCTGTGTGAGAAGTACATATCTCTCAGATGTCTGTCTATAACTGGAGGTTGTAAAACAGTTAAACACTTTTAAATTTTAAACCTAGTAATTATTTCTGTTTCAAGACAATAGAAAGAAACTTTTAACTCTAGACATCCTGTCTCCTTGCTGCCTTGAAACTAATTTTTATAGCACATCATAAAACACTTTTAACTTATTCTCTTGAAGTTTTGCAAGTTAACTCTGTATGTTCCAACTTCTACCATTAATATAGTTTATATACATTTCAATTATTTTCCAGTAGGGTACACTGCGGAAAACTCCAGATAGCTGGGCTGGCAGCCTCACACATGCCTCTTGGGCATACTTCCAAAGCATAAATAAATACATAGTGGTCTTGAGCATTTTTTGATAAACTACAGGTTATAATGTATTGCTGTATGCAGGTATGTGCAAGCCACTGTAGGGAATGTAAGGACACACTGCATACCATATCATTGCACTGCCATATTGCACATATAGTAAGCATGGTAACAAATCTGTACTGACCTTCATAACTATAGCACATCAGGTATTAAATCTTGCCTGCTGTGATAAGGTGCCTGTGTTATTCATGTTCTTTATATTTACATTATTGCTGATACATCTGTGTTGCCCAATGTGTTTGTCACTTTAACATATAGAATACCAGGAACTATATTAGGGTAGAGCTGCATATATTTAAAAAGGGGGCATTACAAGTCAGATGGGACATTTTGGATCTGCTCATGGGTATCTGCAGTCTCTATATATGTAAAAGCTGTTGCAGTAGCATATGCTGTATTTTGTGCTGGCAGTGGGATACCATGTTACAACAGTGTATGTCATTTTTTTAATGTTATGATAGAGTCCAGAACATGTGACAGTCTGCCCATAAGCAGATGTAAAAGACTGTGAGCATGACTACTATCACCAGATTCTGACTCTGAGAATGGAAGAGGATGACACGATGATGATGATGACAACAGGCCTCTGCCATCCAGGGTAAACATACCAGTTGAGAGACAATGACTGCCACCTCCAACTGATGACCTAAGTGACTAGATCTGTGATGTTGTCTGTGATATATTCCAGCTGCACATGCAGGAAATCATGAGCAACTTCTTCTAGGAAATGATATGGGCCATGTATGACTCCTTTCAGGAGATCACATGCGAGATCATTCATGATGTTCAACCTAACCAAAGGAGTGCCTCTAGACTGTAGGTATTGTTTGCTGCATTTCACTCATATCATTTTGCCAGCATGGTTTCTCTACACTTTGGGGATTTTTAATGATTATGTATATATTTGTGCACCTTTACCTGCATTCTAGCCATGCTTTTCCTTTGTGGTGCACATTGCACACTGTGGCTCACATGTGCCAAGGCAGTTGTCTCCCTAAAGATACATTGTCCTTCCCACCCATAGCATATAATCCACCCTGTCACAGCAACATATGCTGCTGTTGAGAATATTGTAGACAGCTCAGTTTGCATTGGCCTTTTCATGTGGTTTGCCTTATCTCCATAATTTGGCCCCTTCTGTTTGGATGTGTGTACCTGCTGGTTGTTGTTTGCTATGTGTAAGAACACTGCATTTTGCACTATGCCAATATCCACAATATTTTCATATAGAAATACTGTGTATAAGACAACATGTGCTGATGATGGACTATGGCATGTATGGCCTTTTCTAATTTGTGTACATTATTGTCATTCCACATATTTCCCACTATAATGCACTTACCCTGTGATGGCAAATGCACATTGGTTATATACTTGCCTACTTTCTATTCTTATTTATTGTCATGATAACATTGAGTATATTTGTGGACTACTTGCCATAGCACAGTCACAACAATGTTGTGTTACACTATGTACCCAGTAGCACGTGTCATCTATAGGTGCAAATAATGATCATTATGCCTCTGTGTCCCATATCATAACATATGTGTATTCTGCATATAAACCTGGCCATGTGCACTTGTGGGTATATTCAGTCACATTGAAGTGTGGCATTATATGGGTGCATGTGTTATTCAGAGGGCTGTTTGTGTGATACCATTGCACACTCATATGTCATAGCAGTTATACTGGGTCACAGCTCTGCATATGTTTTGTCTGAGTGTTCTGTGCACTTCTAATGTCTTGTGAATATTGTACATGTATTCCTCCTGGTGGACATATTGTGAACATGTTGCACCTGTTTTCATTTAACACCACTGCACAGTATACATAGCATGACCATGGTATTCAAATGGTGACATTGCTGTACATTCCCTTGAACGTTTTTGCCATTTATGATGTATATCTGTGTTACTCCACACTCTGTTGAGCTATAGGTGTATACATGTCATTGACCTACTTTCCAGTCAAGCATGTGTGCCTGTTTCACTTGTATCTATTGTGTAGGTGTGCTACATTTTGTCAGAGTGTAGCATGGAAGTACATATGGGTATGTTGTAGTAGTCATTCAGCTTTGAAAGTACTTATTCTACATACTAGATCACAGTCCTGCATATGTTTTGTATTGTACATTACTGCATTCTGTGTATCATTTGTATATGTGTATCATATTTCCCATCAGATGTGTATGTTGCTTACATCTCAGACTTTTCTGTATCTTGCTGTGTACACCATGAGGCTGCAGACTGCTTTAGGCGCACATGCATGTTTGATGTTTTGATTCAGACATGCCTACCCTGTGTATGTAGTATACAGAATTTTCACAATGGTTGTGTATTATTAGTTGGGTTGTAATATGACCATGGTCCTTCCCTCTGAGGCTTTTTGCCCATATGATACACATCTGTATTTCATATATGTAGGATGTGTATACATTCAGGTCTGCCTTTGTGTGACTGTTTCAACAGGTGGCCTGTGTGGGTTCTGTGCTGTTGAGGCATTTTACCTCTTCGGATAGGGGTGTCACTTAGATACAACACACACACAAACACACACACACACACACACACACACACACACACACACACACACACACACACACACACACACACACGCACACTATGTTGGGACATGTGAGATTCCATTTGTGTGGTATCTGTACTGGAGTCACATGTGTTTGTGTGACTCCAGTGTTGATACGCCCTCTTCTCTGTTGCTGTACATCAGTGATGTTGTTCATCTATTGCACTTCATTAGTGTGATCCAATGTAAACAGTTCAGCATGGACTTAATATGCAGTGACATACCATTCTATATCGTTGCTTGTTAAGTGATTTCAGCGCATTGTGGCTGCTCATATTGTGCACACTGGACGCATAACAGATATCTTTTTTGAATACCTGATAACAATCATTGGTGTAACTGACATGTGATGTTGCCCGGACCATCACTATGACACATCTCCTACCAGCATTGCATCTGTTATCATTACTTGCCCACAACAAAGTGATTTCTTCTAAGTAGTGCAGGTCTGCTGCTTGGATTTGTGGATAAATGGTTGCCTCCTGAATGTAGAGTTGGGGGTTCTAATCTGACCTCTGCTTCTCTGATCCTGTATTTGCTTGTGGGGATCTGATTCTTCCTGTCATATGCCTAACATTATTTCTAAGCATATTTGTATGAATATCACATATTTACCAACATCACAGCACTACTATGTACATCAGTGCATTATCCTATGTATTTCAGCATAGTGAACCATGCTTGGGTTGCATCCCTACCCTTTGGGTCCATCAGAGTGTGGGCTGACAGTGCCATGTATGCCAGGCAAAGATATCCACTCAACAGCCTGTAGGAAACAGAATACAGGGATAGTGCCTTTAGGTGGTCTGCAAAGGAAATATTATGTATGTCCTGTATTCTTTTAGTGAGGAACCTCTGTGAACTTTCCAATTGTTGGATTTGCCTGGTTAGATACATACCGAAGGGTGGGTTGTACTCAATGACAGGTCTAATGAGCACCAAATACAGTGGAACAATGATTTCTGTGGACCTAGATGTCATACTTTTATTTATAGGTTGCACAACCTAGAATGATGTTCTCTACTGTAGACACATGATGGTCACAGGCTAGTTAACTATCTATATGTGTTCCCAAGTCCTTTACTACTGGGTCAACTCTTAGGGGTGTGCATTCAATATGATAGATACCATTGGGTGAATGACTTCATGAAGGATACTATTATATAATTCTTGGCAGTTAGTTTTCATCCATGGCTCTGAAAATGGGTATTTGTCTGTGTCAGCTCTTCCTGGAAAAAAATTGTGTCAGTGGGGGATTCTATGACTGCTCCTAATTTGCAACTATCTGCAAATTTAGTCAGCCAGATGCCACTGATGTTGGTCATGACTTCACAGAAAAGGCAAAAAGGAGCAGTCCCAGGACTGATCCCTGAGGGACTTCAGTTGTAAGTGGCCTCTTTGTAGAGGTAGGGTCTGGAATTCTAACTTTCTGGGTCCTGTCTGTGAATCAGCGGGCTATCCACAGGGTGACATAAGGGTTTATACTTGACCTTATAAGTTTTTCAACAAAGCCCAAGTGGAATATTGTGTCAAATACCTTGGTCTGGTCAAGGTAGGCAGTTTGAACCATTTTGCCCTCATCCTTTGCTTTGGTGACCTTCTCAAAGAGGTCCTCTAGGTTGAGTAGACATGACCTGCCCACAGTGAAACCAGATTGGGTTGGGTCCAGTGTCTGGAGGTTTCCTTTGTTATTATTGATCATTTACTTTATAATTCTTTCCATGGTTTCACATATGAGACTAGTGAGACTTATGAGTCTGTAGTTTCCAGGGTTTGTAGATGGCTCACCTTTGTAGAGAGGAATGACTGCTTTTATTCTCCATTTGTGAGGCATGAAGCCTGTTTGGAGGCTACAGTTAAATAGTAATTGCAGACTGCCTGATAAGTCATGTTATATTTCATGCTATTTAAAAGGCATTCTGGCATATTGTCTGGGCCACTGATGCAGTGTTTTTGATCTTTGAAAACGCATTAAGGATCCATTCCCTAGTGATAGCAGGGGCAGTTATATTTGATGGTATTTTCTGAGGGGAGGTTGAGGGGGAAAGTTGGAGCTGAATTTGTCAGCCAGTAAGTGTGTTATATGTTATGGCTCAGTATAAGTCTCCAGTAACAATGAGCTCTGCAGACAACTGTGTACTGATTTTAGGTTGCAGACATAGCTAAACAATGTCTTGCAGTTGTCCTTTTCCCAGGAGGCCAAATTTACCACAAAGCTTTGGTAAACATGATCTGTGCTCTGAGCTATTTTCTTAGTTTGATGAGAGTGCTTTTATCCTGCTGGGTGCTGCAGCTCCTAACTTTTGCCATGATTTCCTTTCTTCTGTTATACAGCCTATTGATGCTATGATTCCAACAGGGTGGCTTGTTATTTTTAGTTCTGTACGCCTTCCTGATGGGTACAGCTGCCTCTGTGCAGCTACTAACATGCTTGTATAGGGTTTCTTTGAACAGTTCCATGTAGGCAGCAGTGTTTTCAGGGTTTATGGGGGCTTGGGATTTTGCTAGGTTATCACTTAATAGTAGGACATTTGGCATAGAGTACTTCCTGAATATCCCAGGGTTAACTGAGGATACAGATTTTATTTTTACTTCAAAGGAGACCATTTTGTGGTCTGACCTTACCAAAGAAGACATTATACTAGGGGGTATGCAGCACTCTCCCATATTAATGACAACCAGATCCAGTATGTTTGCACCCCTGTTTGGTGTATTGACAATCTGGTGGTGGTGTTTGCATTTGCAAAATCTAGGAATCTCTGTGCCTGTATGTTTGGTGCCATATATGATTCCCAGTTAATAATGGTGCAACTAAGTTGCCCATGAATAGGGTATTGGGTTGAATGATGAGTGTTTCCAATGTGTTTAAATACATGTTATGGGTTTCCTGGGTCATAGAGAGGGACCTATAGCTGGCAAGGAAGTGGTATTGAAGTTTCCCTACAGTGATTTGAATGTGAAGAAGCCCAAGTGCATTGTCCTGTTTGACAAGCCTTAAGGTATTTTTATTTTTGATGCATATCGAAATCTGTCCACCTTTAGTCCCTTTCTGTGTAGTAGCTGGTCAAACTTTGTTGAAGGCATTATGGGCTTGGACTGTTAGTGTGCTCTCTATGGCTCTAAACCATATCTCAGTCACTACACAGATGTCAGCATTCTCTGGGGTGAGGAGATCTTATATGAAGAGGAGTTTTTGAACATTGAGCAGTAACACCCTCAGATTTTTTTGGTTTTGGTTTGCTATGTTGGAAGGACTTTCAGTTTGGCATTGCCTAAAAAAGGCACTATGGGACAACACAATGTTTTAGTTAATATTCAAAAGCCTAGAGGGAAGAGGTGCAACCCATCCCCGGCAAAGCAGCATGTAGTCTGTTGATCATCTCCTTTCATGCTGACAAATATTGCTCCCCCCCCCCCAGAATGACACCAAAAACTAAGCTAATTATTAAGCCAGCATTCTTCTGTCTGTATTGTGGCATCATCCTGGGAAAAGGTAAAATGCTGCTCAATGCTAGGTTCATACTAGCCTTGGACACATATTCCAAGAGCTCCATAATGTGTTTTTTCATATAGTTTAGGGAGGTATGTCACAGGTCATTTACAGCCACATGGACTATGACTGAGTCATACTGGTACTTGTGATATAATAACCTGAGTGCATGCATAGTGTGGAATATCCTGGCCTGTAATAAGCAACTGACTGTGGCTTTCATCTTACTCATCCTGGTGAGAGGGACATCAGTGTCTCCAATGGCCAGAATGTTGGATTGTGTGGCGGTTTTTCTTATGGGCTTAGAAGTAGATGCTTCATGAGGTGTGGCTGTATGTGTTCATGTGGGTGGTGTTTTGAAAGAGTGCATTCAGGCTGTTGACAGTATTTGTTATGTGTACTTTTGCTAGGAGGTTTTGGGGTTTATGAAGGTTACATTTAAGTGCCTCAGCATATGTGGGTCTATGTGTTTGCTTTGAACTGTGTGATGGGTGTGGCATGTGAATTACTGACAATCTGACTGACATTAGCAGTGTTTTTATGTGATAGTTTTGCCTCCAGTGACATTATGTAAGTACATTTCTCACATCGCATACCATATCAGTTAGTTTGAGAATTAACTGGTTATCAGCAAACATGAGGCAATTAATACATTGCCTCAGTATACCCATATCCACCAACCTGATAAAAGAGATAGTGGGAAAATTCCTGTCTATGGTAAAGGACTCTTTTCTATTGATTAGATGGTTAGAGGGAGAATATAAAGTAATGTCAGGAGCATCTGGTTTGCACCTCTGGGACCAGTGCTTGTCATTGTGAACTACCTGCCCTGCAACTAGGTATTAGTGAAATTTAAAGTGTGCTTTTACAGGAAAAATGTCAACTCAAAGTGTCTGCATCTATACAGGGCATTACCAACACTTGAGGGGAAACTAATAAGTAGATCCTGATGATTTATGAATGAAGTATTTTGGGAGCTATTCTGAAGTTAGGTTAGATAACAGTAAATCAAGCAGTACTTACTGAAAAAAAAATAGCTTTGTCAAGAATGATGAAAAGAGCTAGATTCACCAGAATGGCTACTGCATGGCTACTACTATTGCTGGTCTCACCACAGCTTCACGCTGCTCGGATACAATGCTCCTTTGCTTCTTCTCTCACCAGAAGCAAAACAGCAGCACTGATCCCAAGACTAGAAGCAGGCCACACACAGGCTCTTTGATGATCAACAGTCTTGTCCCAGATAATGCAAGGGTCTGTAGCTTTGCTTTAGTCTTTTCCTGGTAGACGCCTGGAATAGCAACCAGACCAAACCAGAAGATCAGAGAGAGACACTCACTGCCCAATCAGAAACAGTCAGAAATCAATGCACTCTGCTCTTTCTCTCACCAGGAAAAAAATATAAGCACACAAATCCAAGCTGGCACTTAAGAATCAGTCAATAGGCCTTCCTGTGATCAGCAGTCTCCAGGAAATAATGTTCATATACCCCTTCTCTTACCAGAAGCAAAGCAGAAACACTGATCTCAAGATGACCACTGAGAGGCAGAATGTGAGCTCTACAATAATTGGTGGTCATGGAGTAGATGCTGCAGATTTTAAAGGTAAGATGAAAAGAATGAGTTAATATCATAAGAACTGCAGTGTTGACTAAGTGTTTAGATATTCAAGAGAAGTTAACTTAAGCTTTAGCTAGCTAAGTGACGAACCACTAATTTTAAAAGAACAAGACAGATTAGAAGGTAATAGCTGAAGGGCAGTGATTTCACAAAATGGTAATTTTGCGCTTACTCACAATAGACAATGAAAGCAGAGAGGGAAGGGAATACATGGTCAAATTAACATCGGGGACAGGCAACTACAAAGTCAGTTGAGTTTAAAAACACAACAGCACCAGGTTGTGAGGATGGGTGAAACTGTAATTTCAGTGTGACTTACACCTGAGAATACAGGTAAAAGAAGAATGAAAGTAAAACACAGTGTAAATAAAATAAATCATAATATGTACACAATAGAAGAAAGCAATGAAGCAATACAAAATGCAAAAAAAAAAACAAAAACAAATTAACGTTTCACTCACAGCAAGCTGTGGCAGACTCTGAATGAGCCTTTCCATTAAAGTAATTACCTGATTTTCTGCAGTTGAACGGTTTGACGTCAGCATGCCATGAATATTCATGAGGGCATGCTGACTCAACCGTAACTCTTACACAGACTGAGTAGGAAAGCAGGGGGCATGTCTGACTGCCAAGCAGTCTAAATGTGCACGCCCCTGCAAGGTTTTAAAAAGCATAATGTCAACACACAAGAGTGAGTTCGCTCAAATGTTCTTGCACCCAACACCACACTCCCTGACACTGTAACCCCCCATCACACTTATATAAAGTAAATAATTATATATATTTTTTTAAATCCACGATATAGCTGCCCATATTTGCGAGTGTGTGTGCGGGTGTGCCCATTGCTTAGTCAGAGTTAGCAATTCTGACATGGAAGAGCATAAGAAAGAATGTTTATGCAAATCACACCAAATTGCAATAGCTTAATGGTAGAGCGTATGCACAAACAGAAGGCATTTACAGTTCGAGTCCCACTACTCCCTTTCTTATTTATGTTTTAAATCAGTATTTGAAATAATACCAGACATATATGATTAAAATTTTATTAAAAGAAGTGACATGGCCAATGTATCAGTGAACAAAATATATATTTTAAAGGACCCAGATATGTAATAGCCTGCTGTTAAGCAACGCTTTACACAGCTAAACACAGGTGCCCATAGTTTAATAGCGCTTTACCCAGCTAAACAGAGGTGCCCATAGTTTAATAGTGCTTTACCCAGCTACACAGAGTTGCCCATAGTTTAAAAGCGCTTTACCCAGCGCAATGTGTTTGTGTGGACGTGTGTGCCGCGCCAACCAGGGCACCATAGGGCACACTGTACATTCCTAGTAGATGCAGATATATATCCCTTACATGTATTAGTACAGTTTCCTGTATGTAACCTTAGGAATGTTGGTGATGGGGATGTTCCTGCTACATTAATATACATTCCATTTTTATTTATATATGTTCATATCTGGTTGTGTTCAGGTACAGCATCCTGCTACATTTGATTTATATGGGTCTAGACAACTGTGGATGTTCAGCATTTCATACAACCATACTATCTCCATAATGCAAGGGTACAGCAACATATCCAAATTGTGGGACAGACACAGTCCAGGTTCTGTACTTTATTTAAGACATTACACGCTTTGGTTGTGGCTGTCTCATTCATTTCATTATGTAGTGACTGCAGTATACCTTTATTCTAGACTTATTACAGCTTTCTTGGTAGCTTCAAACTGTCTTTCTCACACTCTCTCACTTATTTTATATTTACATTTCAGAATAGTACTTAGTTCTCGGCTTTATTAACATTTATTACTGGGTTGCAACAATCCTTTCCAGCTGACTCACTTATTTCATATGGCAGAATTTACAAGGATGTATTCGACACTTGTCTATCCTTTGTTGATTGATTACCACTCATTTTCAGGTTGAAGCAGTTATCTGATATTACAATACAGGTGGAAACTCTATTTGAGACTTGTTTCATCTTTATTACTGGATTGCAATGCACTCTTTTCCAGGCTGCATCACTTATCTAATCTTACAATACTAGCAGAATCTTTATTCTAGACTTATTTTACCTTTATTGCTGGGTTACTACACTGAACTCTTTTACAATCTGTCTCACTTATATTCTATAACAATACCAGCTAAATAATTACTAACCTGCCTGGTGGAACAACCTCAGCAGCCTATCAGCATAGTTTAGCCGATTCGCGGAATGAACACCTGCAGCTGTAATATAAATGAAGGAATATTAGAACATACCTCTCCATACTATAGGCTAGGATAGCATTTCTTACATACTTAATTACATGGATACTTAGTAGTGGGGCACTGGGCATTTCGTGGGGCCTCCTGTTTCCAACGGTTCAGTTGGTCCTCCTTACATCGCTTCAGGTCCGCATGGTGGTGACGGACCTGTTCACCAGTCCTTGGAATGCCTGTGGCACTAGTGAGATCATGTGCCAACCGGTTCCACGCCTCTGCCTTGTACGCTCCCCATTGAACCTGGCCCTGCATGAGTTGTGCTTCATAATCACGGACTATGAGCCAAACCATATATTTTGACTCCTCAACACCCCACCTTTGTGCTCTAAAGCGATTTCCCTCTCCTGCACCTGCCATCCTGACTGCAAATGCATGCCACAATAAGTTATGGTGTGTATTCCCGCCTATGGGGCTTATATATGCCGGTTTTCCCACACTTAAAGCAAACCTGCTTTGTCATGGTTCTGTTTTCATTCATTCCTATATATATGCTAATACTGTATTTCTCAGTACAACTGTCATGGCTTAGTGGTTCAGTACTTTGACTACGGTGCACAGTATCCCGGGTTCAACCTTTGGCATTGCTTTTTTATTTTACTACTGTCTAGACAGGCTAAGAGGTGTGTCTGTGTAAAGGTGGCTTTGATACAGCTTGCCCAATGTTGCCCGCCGGTAAGCTGGTTGGCACGCTGCGCAGCTCCATGCAAACGGCTTACGCTGAGTAACGTGTTATTTAGCTATGAGCACTCATATTAAACTGGGTGAAGTGCTGCTGAGCTACGGGCACTCATACTAAGCTTGTTAAAGTGCTGCTCACCTCCAGGCACTCATATTAAGCTTGTTAAAGTGCTGCTCACCTCCGGGCACTCATATTAAGCTTGTTAAAGCGCTGCTCACCTACGGGCACTCATATTCTGCTTGCTAAAGCGTTGCTCAGCTATGGGCAATTATAATCCTTTTTTTATAAATTATTCTGTCGGATTTCTTCTCAAATACATGGCCAATTTCATTACATTTTACTTAAATTATAGTTTTATATATATATATATATATATATATATATATATATATATATATATATGTGTGTGTGTGTGTGTCACGGGATTGTTTCATACTTATTTAAATAAAAATGGTGAATGATGTTGTGGGGGCTCAAACCGTGACTACCTCCTCTTTGGCCAACATCTCTACCACTATGCTATTGCTACTTGGCTTAATTTGCATATGTAGATCTTATATGCTTTTCAATGTCTGCTAACTGTGGCTGAGTGAAGGGCATACCCGCACAAACGAGCGCAAATGTGGGCAAACATTTTTGAAATTATAAAAAAAACAATGAAACTGCTATTTTTACGTTATACACATTTTCAGTAGGGTTTAGTCTGTGGGGATGTGTGGTGTTGTGTTCCTTGACATGTCTAAGGACTCGCTTGTGGGTGTTAACTTTCAGGCCTCTGACTCTTCTGGGGGCATGTCCCGTTGCAGTACTCAGCATTTGGACACGCCCCCTACTTTCCTACATGGACCGTGTTAGCCTAGGGCATGCCCTCATGAATATGCATGGCATGCTGATGTCATACAGTTCACCTGCAGCCTCCGAGTAAGACATATTAAGTCTTACATGGAGGTTTCGTGAATCCGGCCCATCATTTCTATAGAACCATCTTCCACTCCACATGAAAGTAAAGTACTTCTCTTAGTCTATTCAAATGTAAGCTGGATGAATAGATGGATAATAGCAAATCCACCCCAGTTTAGCACTGTTGTCCTTCATGGATAGAGGAAACATGTAAATGTCCTAACATATCCTTGTTCATACTGTCTCTGTGTTATTCATGTACAGAATATGAGGCCTAGAAACTGCCATAAGAATCCAAGACCAGGCTTCTTAAGATCCTCACAGATCAGTGGTTTATAAAGTACGTATGAATCTTCAAACCCATACAATAGGCAGATCTTTATAGGTGGATTTAGAGGAGGTGCTAGGGGTGCTATAGCTTACCCATTAATACTTATGTTAAAAAGTAATCAGCCAACAACCATAAAATAGTTTTCGATTTAGGGTTTTATATATTACAGTTTCATCTGTAAATTGCACTTACAGGCTAGCTCTTTTGTCATTGTTGACTTTTTCATTGTAATGGCAGTCCATCTGGAGGTGTGATGTGTTGTTATTGGGGCAATTAGCAGATAATCAGCTGAAGATATTGTACTTTGTATCTCAGCAGAAGAAATTCTGAATGACCACGGTGGTGCAGCGGTTAGGGTTGCCACCTCCCAACAACAGGTTCTCTGGTTAGATTCTCGGCTGGGGTGCCTTTTGTGCGGAGTCTGCATGTCCTCCCTGTGGTCATGTGGGTTTCCTCCAGGTGCTCCGGTTTCCTACCACATCCCAAAGACATGCAGTAGGTGGATGGACACTCTAAATTGGCCCTAGGTGTGAGTGTGTGTGCCTTCTGTGGAAGGTTGGGTGCCGGGCTGGCAACTTGACACTGTAAAACTCCACTGCCAATCATGAGTGGACAGATGATCTGCTGTGGCAACCCCTAACTGGGAAAAGCCAGAAGACGAAGTCTGAGTCTCCTGTTTGTAATTGCAAAAAACATGACAATCTTCCAGAAGTAGTATAGCCAACAGAAAGGCCACCAATGAGTAGAAGAAGCTGAACTAGGAATTTATTAATAACAAAATTAACATGAGAAGCGCATCTATTTCACAATGTATAAAACTTCATCAGATAACCTAACCAACAAAGCACTCAGTATTTAAACATTTTGAAAAAAATCACAACACATAAATTACTGGCATTAAAGGAAAAGTGTATAGCTGACCTTAAAAACAATCAAATAGACCTTTTCATCCACATGATACTTAAAAATTAACTACTCCATATTTTTATAAAAATATAAAAAACACATAGATAATTAAAAACACATTTATCTTTTTAAGGCTTCTAATTTTAGTAGGGGACTATAGTAATATGATCATTCAACCCTGGCCAGTAATATGAATTAAACAATAATTGCTAAAACAGCTCTCTTTTTTTCAAAAATCAACAACCAGGGACCTGCTCATTCATTAGGAATAACATTTTCAAGGACAAAAAAATTTGAAAAAATGCCTTTGATGTTCCATAATATGTTTGGTAAGGCATTAGTACTTTTACTTTATAGAATATCATAATCATGTTCATATATGCGGTCAAGAAGTCTATGTTCTGTTTTCTCCACATTTTAACATTGGCACTACTGGCAAAGGACTATATAAACTAAGCCCATACTTTTACAATTAAATTTGCCTTTAATAATAAAATTCTTGCCCATTATATTAATTTGTTCACCCTCCAAAATAAATTTACAATACTTGCATCTTACCTGCTTTTTTAATCCTTGAGGACCCATAAAAGTGACAGGTTTCCTCTCCATAATAGCCTTCAAGATGGTACCCATCTTATACACAATAAGGGGTCTATCTCCCAGTTTTTCTCCAATAGAATTGTTTTCCCTTATAATATTCAATTTTTTATTCAGCACACCACTTAAAAGCCTGCTTTTCTAATTAAAAGCCATAATAAAGGCTTTAGTGAATGGTGCTGAGTTCTGTTCCATTCTTCCATTAATAACATAGGTGGGATTATTATTAAGTGTCCATTGGCATAATAAAGAGATAAAATGACCTATTTGTCTCTTGTAACTGATCTTATTTATTAATTCCTTAACTAATTTGGGAAGATACCTTCTTTTAATAAACATGCCTAATAATTTCCTATATTCACCTTCAAAAATAAATGTCGCTAGTGGTCATCCATGCCACATGAACCAGTTGCCCCATTTGGTACTCTTTTATGAATATGGATGGGCACTATTAAAAAATAACAATGTATTTGAGCAAGTGGGCTTTTGGTGGATTCTTGAAATATATCTATGATTACTACTACCTTTCTCTAATAAAATATCGAGGTATAGAATACTTTCAACACCTATAGTATGTGTAAAGGAAAGGAATTAATATAGTCAAGAAATTCATCAATAATGTCCCTATCCCCTTTCCACAAAATAAAAATGTCATCAAGGTATTGGAAATATAACATAAAATGAGGGGAATAGGGGCAGTTGACTGCATATTGGAATTCCTATTCCAACATAACTATATTCACGAAGAGGGTCTCACAGGGTGACCCTAAGGCCACTTCCACATCAAGGGCATATTTTTCAATTTTTTTTTGTCCTTGAAAATGTTATTTCTAATGAATGAGGGGGTCCCTGCTCAGTGATTTTAGAAAAAAAGAGAGCTGTTTTGGCAATTATATTTAAATCCATGTTACTGGCAATGATTAAATATTACTATAATCCCCCTACTAACATTAAAAGCCTTAAAAAAGATAAATGTGTTTTTAATTATCTATGTATTTTTATATTTTTGATAAAAACTAAGGAGTAGTTATTTTTTAAAGTATCATGGGGGTGGGAAGGTTTAATTGATTGTTTTTAGGGTCAGCTGCACACTGTTCCTTTAATGCTGATAATTTATGTGTCATGTTTTTTTTTTTTTTCAAAATGTTTAAATATTAAGTGCTTTGTTGATAAGGCATTAAAAGCAAAATTTAAAAACGGAATACTAAGTTAAGAAATCTCCCAGTAGAAAGTAACCTAGTCTAAAATGTCAGAGTCATAGGCTCATAGGTGTATACTAGGCTAATGATCACTCGGGTCCTTATAAGCCTAGACATACACCCCAAATGTATCGTGCAAGTTATTGTGGGTTAGAGGTTATTTTAAGGGGAGTATGTTAGGGCATGATTTGACTGCTTCTATGAATGCTTTTGTATGTAGTACTAATTTTAGAAATTTTACAACATTTTTGTGGAAAATAGAAAGTGGCTTTAAGTACAAATTCATAAAAACAAGGCATGGCATGAACTGACAGCCAAAATTTATTTTGGAATAGGCTGCTTACAGACAATAAGGTAAGATTATATTAAAGACTTAGTCACTATGGGCAACCAGCATTGCAAAACAGAATGAGTGTGGAATCGCTTCCTGACACCTTGATGAGTGCAAATTAGACACAGTTTTATCAGCTGAATTCAGCTCACTGATATGCCTACAACGTAAATTTGTGCATTACTTGTTCAAAAACAGTCTTGCACATTTAGAAATTGTTATAGCTATTGGGGACAGCATTTGAAAGTGATTAATACATTTTCAAGGAGAACATAGAGAAGTAGCTAGTAATTCCTGAAACCAGTGCCACCCCTCAATCTGTCCCCCAATTTTAAGTTGAAAACACCGAAAATCTCCTCTTTTTGTCCTTCTCTCCTTTTAAACTATAGCAAACATCTTGCTGCATTTCCCAATGCTGTTATGCACTAAAGACCAATCCCCTAACACGTTTTACCCATGCTGATTGCCCCCTTCACACAATATTAGCTGTATTTCTATTTTGCAAATGTGAGCTGTACTAGAGCAGCAATATGGTGGTGTGAGTATAAATTTGAATTTTTTGACTTAATCCTTGTTTGTACCAATCGGTCTTTGAAGATCAGTTATTGCATTACAATACTTTAGTCATTAGACATTTAGGAGAGTGCAGTAGTTAAAATAAATCTGATTTTCAGTAGGATAATGAGGGCAAAAGTACCAAACAAATGACTGGGTATAAGGTGTAATATGCAAGAAGCAATAGATAACCAAATCATCAGTTCTGGAGTATGTGTACAATACAAGAAACATGCATATTACGTTTATATAAATAAAATCAGTAAATAAGAGCTGTTAATATTGAACAGGAGTACATTATCTGGGGGTGGATATGAGAAAGAGAAACCCTGGTACTCATATATTGTTGACTGGAGGAAGGTGTTATTTTCCTGGCCCTTAGGAGAGGACATATAAACAAGTGTGTGTTTGATATCCCTTCTGTACAATTAATTAGAACTGCACAGTTGTTTTGCATAAGCAAGGTACAAAGCACCATATACAGCTTTATTTTCATATCACATTTTATTGCCATTTAGCTTATTATAATGTGACCATTTTATTTAGAACATTGTAGTGTTACAGGTGGACAAGCCATAGTGGGCTCGAGGCCAGCTCAAGTTCGATAGTAAACTCTGCCCTGGCTCATGGTCTGGCAAAATGATGAGTCAGGAATTAGCTGAGCCATCTTTTTTTTTTATGCATGTTCTCAGGCAGAATCTAACAGATTTTTTTTTTTTGCATGTTCTCAGGCCGAAACTAACAGAGAGCCGTCAGAGCTTGTAGGTCCAGTATCTAATAATGGTAGTAGAGTGTAATTGGCTGGAATTCTGATTGGAGGCATTACCACTAAACTGTCTTTTTTAACTAAAAATCAGACCAGACCTGTAGGGTCTAACTGCTCTTGGTTACGCCCATGTTGCGAATTATGAATAACAGTTGGCTAAGTACCCAGTGGTGCAGTGCATAATACTAGCAAGTAGGTAATTTAATCTGACAGTCTCCTGTTAGAAATTCCAGCTTTTTTCATTGTATTGGAAGAGCTGGAGTTAGGATAAGGGTAGACATTGGTTGTGGAGACTTGCTCAAAGGATCTGTGATTTTTGTTGGACTTCTGGAGGTTCTGTATGTTAGCCTATGCAGTATATGGAGTAGACAGATGAACCCTTGCTAAGCTTTATTGTTTCTGGAGTGGACCAGGATATCAGTTTGTTGGAGCTCAGATTAAGGAGTCATGGAGGACTGACATTAACTGTTCCTTTTTGTTTTCTGGCTTGCTTTTGTTGCTTTAAGTAACATTTATTTTAAAAGTCTGTGGGTGAGAAAGCTTTAGGATGAGCTGTTCTTTTTTTTTTAGAGCAGAAGAGTTGCAAGCCTATAGTCAGTCTAAGTTAGAAAATGTAGCTTGCTTTAGAGAGGAGAAAAAGCTGCAGGATGAACCAGAAGCTTACTAATGGGGGTGGGGGTGGGGTGGAGTGTGAGGTCTAACCTGGGTGCAAATATTAAGGGGGATGCAGCCTCCTGGATCACATTACCATTAAAAATATTCACTTTGTTAACACTTTTAAAAGCTTTTTGAATTTAAAACACAAAAACCTTAAAGTAAATGCTGAGTTTCTTACCTTTTGTCTGCATGCATCCCTTTGTGAGTGAAAACATGCCACAGGATTGAATGAAACTTGAAAAGAACTGCAGAACAGACTGGAGATAAGTATGGATATTTTTTTTAAATCAACAACAGCTTCTTAGTACTATCAATGTAATACAGTAGTGAATTTTGCAGTGGAAAAGGTTTTTTTTCCACTGAACCCAACAAATTGGATTAATCATAGCAATTTTTGCTGAAGTCATTCAGCAAGGCCATTTTGGACTGAAGATAAGCATTTGTTAAACATGAAGATAACCAGATTTTCCTTCTTATTTTTGAAGAGGGGAGAGAGAGAGAGTTAGAGGGTTGGTAGCTAGGCTAGGGTGTTATGAATAAAATGATTTTAAAGTTTAAAATTGCGCCAGCCATTTCAAAAAGAAGAGAGAACCACTGTTGCCTGGGCCAGAAGGGAATCACCACAATGATCTTGGGGGATTCTTTCTGAATATTTAAAAGTACCCTGGGTATCTGAGGAAAGGGTGGAAAAGCATACAGGAACATTCCTGTCCTTTTTCATGGAGTCCTGGAGCACAATCTTTGCAGCTGATTGTTCAGACAGGAGACAAATAAGTCTACTTGAGGAACTCCCCACTGGTAGATCAAATCTTAGAAGCCCCCCAATCTAGTTTCCATTTGTGAGTGCCTGCCTTTGTCTTTCTCAGCTTGTCTGCCACACAATTTTGCTTTGACTGAATGTAGGATGCCTGTAGAGTGAGATTGTGCTGTGAAGCTGTATCCCAAGCTAATATGGCTAGTCTGCAAAGGGGTAAGACCAAGTTCCTCCCTTGCTTGTTGATGTACCACAGGACTGTGGTATTGTCTGTAACAACTTGAAGAGGCCTAGGGGAACAAAAACGATTCAGACTTGAATTTCTTGATCAAGCCAGGCATCTCTTTTATATTTATGTGCTTGCGTCTGTCCTTAGTGCCTGATATACTTTGCTCTTTTATCCCTCCTGAATCTGTTCCCCAAGGAAAATCTGATGCATCTTTGGTGCCTGACTGCTTTGGAGCAGGGATAGTGAAAGGAAGACCTGGATTTTGGGAAATATGTTATCTCCACCAAATGATTTTTCTTCTGACAAACCCCGGTACTGAAATTTGACAAGGCAAGGGATGATGGTGCTGAGAACAAAGAGACTTCAGATGCCATTGTATCTTTCTCATGTGGAGTTTTGCCAGGGGTAGCATGAAAAATCACAGATGTTATGAGTTCTATGACTGAAGTTTCAGTGGGACACCTTAGACAAAGCTCTGTATATAGAGCTATGCTTTCCCTGTGGAAGAAAAGCTTTTTGAAATGAGGTGCCTAGTAGACACCACTGGAACACAATCCTGTGTGAAGGCATCAAAACAGACTTTTGAAAATTCTCTTGTAATCCTACCTATGTGAGAGACTCCTGACACTTTGAAAAAGACTCTGAAAAAATAAGCAAGTCATCTAAATATGGAAAAATGTGGGTACCTTGCAGCCTGCAATGAGCTATAATTGGAGCTAGGCACTTTGTGAATACTTAGTGCAATGGATTGTCCAAAGTGTAAGACAGAGGACTGATAATGTGATCCAGACACAGAAAACCTTAGGAAATGCCTGAAGTGTGGATTCATAGGGATGTGGTATAAACATCTTTTAAATCTAGTGTTAACAGGAAACTTAAGGAATAAGAGGTAGCAGGGTATGAGGTTACAGAATTTTGAAGTTGGACACTATCACAAACAGGTTGAAGAAGCATTTTCTTTTTTTGGCACTAAAACATCCTTAGATAAAAACATTTCTCACTTGGGAAGGAGGAAATAGTTATATCACACCCTGAGACAACATGTGTTGATGGACAGGGGGAACAGTGATGTCTGTTTTGGAGAGTAAGGAATTTATTTATTTACTTAACATTCGTTTAGCGGGAAAGCCTGACTGGACACAGGTCCATTTTCAGAGGAGGCTTGAGGAGAAAAGCTCCAACAATATGAAAAACAAACATTATACCACAAGAAGATTATAGAGTACATGCATGCCTCTCAACCTCTTATAGCAAGAAATCAGAACAAAGCCATAAATAATGGGGGGACAAAGGCCCAAAAATAGAGACACTTTTTAAATATTGCTCTTACAAACTCAGAAAGTTGATAGAATAACAGGTTTTGCATTAGCACTGATTTTCCAAAGGTTTTGAAGTCTGAAACTCAAATGTCTGTCATAATTTTCTAACTTAAATTCTGAGTGATTTGCCAATGATTTGCTAGAAAACCACAACCATATGAGAAATGAACCAAAGATATGAGGTAAAAATCTGAAAATTCTGCAAAAATCTGTACAGTTGAGAGGTGTGAGTACAGGTCAACAATGAAAGAACACATTGCAAATATAAATAACTGAAAGTGATGACACCTTAGCAATTTTAACAAAATCTGTACATCAAAGAGTATATGGTATTATACAAACTAGACTAGCATATATATTAGAAAGAACAGTGTGATATTTTTGAGGAAGACTTGAAATGATTTGAGGTAAAAGTAAGTATATATATATATATATATATATATAGGGAAGGAAGAAGGCATAATAGGGTAGTACTGTAAAGTGTAGATCTAAAGAAAGTCAGAGGGTTGGTACAAAAAGTGAAGAATATAGAGTTAGTCAGGTGGGTAGCAAGAGCAAAGCCAGGATTTTTCTAAGTGAGTAAATATAAGTTTTTTAAATTGTACTATGGTGACGATGGAAGTGGGTAGTTTATTCTCTATTTTATGAATTATGTACAGGAATAAGGATTCTCTGGCTGAGTTTTTAGCTTTGGTGGATTTAACTAGGAGTTTGTCACTGGAATGGAGTGTTTTAGTGGTGGTATTTGGTTGTATGAGATCTTGAAGGGCTGGGGTTTTATCTGGTTCATAGAGCATTTTATGGGTGAAAGTTAGTTGCTTGTATTGGATTACCCTCTGGAAAAGGAGGATTTCCACTCACTACCATCTGTAACTTCCATAAAGGATCTTCAGAACCCATATGTCAGAAACTATCTATTACCAAAGAGGAAACTGGAGATTCAGACTTTCTGGAAGACAAAAGGGACTGCCAGGCTGGGAGGGGTACAAGTTCCATTCAAAAGTCATTCTGACATGTTGGACTGTCCTCGGCTTTGAAGAGTTCATGTATTCTTTTTGGCACCTCCTGACATTTATTCCTAAACTTCTGTTTACCTGCATTTTCGTGAAACTATTTATTTTGTTTTTTGTTGAAAATGGATGAAGGGTTAGAGAGAGATTCCATTAGAAATTTTGGAGAAGTAGGGCTGAAACGTCTTAGTTTCCCATTGTCAATTTACCCCTTTCATCAAACTTTGTTGATAACTTCAGCAGAAAAAAACAAAAACTAAGTCTCTATTCAAAGGACAATTTAGAATCTCATTTTGAACATTATCTGGGAGGTTCTGTGAATGCAGCCAGGCAAAAGTTCTAAAACAGTACTGTTGGCCATAACTGTGGAAGAAATATCAACTTAGTTAAACTTTCACTGTAAAGAATGAATTATAACCTGTAAGATCAAAGAAAATGAATTATTTAAAACAGATTTTTCCTCACAAGAAGAAACTCAGATATAACATTCTTCATAATTTCATAATTA
This sequence comes from Protopterus annectens, assembly GCF_019279795.1. Taxonomy (NCBI): domain Eukaryota; kingdom Metazoa; phylum Chordata; order Ceratodontiformes; family Protopteridae; genus Protopterus; species Protopterus annectens. The sequence goes on along the minus strand of NC_056732.1, from coordinate 994,990,746 downwards.
GTATAAATGTTAACTTAGGAGCCCGACAATTCAAAAATCTGAAAATCAGTGTTACAGAAGCATACACATTTTTCCTATACCTATCAATAATCTTCACATCCTTGTCAGAAAGGGAAGGATTGGAATTAACCAAATATTTAGCATTGGTATGATTAACTAAAGCTGTAGCTGTTAGGTTAGCTTTGGGTAGGGTGTATAAAACTTAAAAGACTAATGAACTTTATACGTTCTATCTGCCTTTTTAGGGGTAGTACCATAACGGGTTGACTGTCAGGAAAATTTCAGGCAGTGGTGCACACATCTTCCAAAACTCACAGTACTGGAGGAAAGGGTTATGGTTCTAGAAAGTCCTTCTGTAACAGCTCATAGTACTTTCTGAGGAACTGAGAAACCTCAGTATTCTTACGCTGAAAATTCTCATGCACTCTGGAAAACTTGTAAGAGAAAGATAAACCTCCACAGGGAGAATCAGAAACTGTGCTTTCCTCAGTGTCTGAATTAGAAATCAGAGGATAAAATCCTGTATCTTTGCCTTCATTTTCCTGTCCAGATATAGAATCTTGAATCCCCTAGGAAAATGAGGCATCCCTCTTTCTTTTACCAGAAAACACTGTATATAGAAGAATCAATAGCCTGAAATAAACCATGAGCCAGACCCAGTAAACTACTCCTGTCTAAGTAAGTTTGAGCAGGAGTAGATACATGTTTAGTTTTCTACTTCTTTTTGACATGGAAAATGGGGTCTACATTTGATAATGGCAGCAGCAGCTTCCTTCAGAATGGGCACAGCATTGTAACTAAA